>NC_030443.2:5766754-5814254 GCF_001660625.3 Ictalurus punctatus
TATGTAAACATCTGTTATGTGAAATAGCTTCTTCAGGGCAGGACTAAATAAAAAAATAAAACGCAATTTTAATAATCCGTCTTATTTAAATAAAAATTATTAACATTCGAGCACAACTGTATCTGTGTATCGTTCCTCCTGGCTTTTCCACCTGTGTAAGTTCTTTTGTATTATCCTGAATGTGACTGTGGAATGTTAACTGCCTTCACCGTTTTTCCCCAACACCCAATTTTTCCCTTTCCTGCAGGGAAAATCTTTCCTACAAGTGCATGTTGTCTGCAGTCTGGTCTTTGCTTAGTGGTTGTTCTTCACTGGTTTGAAATTGTTGAAATATTTGCAGGTGTATAAAGAGCACAGGTTCTGCACATGTAGGATTTAGAAACTTTTCTTACCGTTTTCTGGAGGACCTTTCCCCACCATTTCTTAAAGTTGGAAACAGCTTTTGTTTAAGATGTAAGAAAACTATGAGGCAAAAGTCTAGCTGTTGATTGTTACTTAATAATAAGTAGTACCAATTGAGTTCTTATACTGATGATCATCGTTAAACTACATGCTAGTTCAGACTTTAAGGTTCTGCTCTAGGAACTGGAAGTTTTAAGCAAGATCTTTAACCCTCTGCTGCTTAGTTACATACTAACTACTACTTACTTACTTGCTTACTTACTACTGCTGAGTTACATACATAAACAAAATGTCTGACGAATAAATATATAAGTGGGTAGCTGAAGATGGCCAGTGTTCTGAGATGCTATTCTGTTGGCAATGGATGTAAAGAGTGGTTATTTGAGTTACCATAGCCTTCAATCAGATCTATTTGACTGATTGGATATTTGGAATGTGCAGGTGTACATGAGCTATCTATCTATCTATCTATCTATCTATCTATCTATCTATCTATCTATCTATCTATCTATCTATCTGTCTATCTATCTATCTATCTATCTATCTATCTATCTATCTAACTGTCTATCTACCTACTGACCGACCGACCGACCTACCTACCTACTTACCCAGCTACCTACCTACCTACCTACCTACTCAGCTACCTACCTACTCAGCTACCTACCTACCTACTCAGCTACCTACCTACCTACCTCAGTCCATACACAAGTTTTTGTTATTCTTGCAGCCAAAAATGCTTGATTTTGCTGTGGCTTTTTTCAAAATTTGTGATGCAACTTGTGCTTTTTGTCAGAAAACTGCTTGAATTGGTGAAATTGTAATGACATGAAATTGTTTTCACAGTGATGTTTGTTGGTAAATGAGACCTTTTACAGTAGCTGTGAATCAAAGTAGGCTTTGGCTGAATGCGATGACGTCACATGACACGTCTTGCCGAAATCTGCAGAAAATCAGCAGATTGCCGTTTTGAAAAATGGCAAGCTCCTCCGAATATTGCAGCTTTTACTTGATTTTATGTTCATTTATGTTCATCGCAAAACCCTGGAGTGAATGACTCTATCTGTCTAGCCGTGTCTAGCACTGCACTATGATTTCAGCAGCACTGCACTTGAATTTGACATATTCTGTTTTTTCATTAAAATCAGATTAAGACCGGAAGGGGATCAGTCTATACTGTAGATGTACCTCAAGGCCTACGACCCTGCTGTCATGAGACCATTTGGGAATCAGCTTAATTCCCTCTTCCCTGTAATCTGCAACAAGTGCTAGCAGCATGTGGGTCATGCTGTATAAATTGCTCTTTGCTGTTATCCTGGCCTTTTGCACTTAGCAAATGGTGATCAAGGCTGATGTCTCGATAAGTTATTCATTATTGTATTGCATACTGTATGAGTGTATTACTCCTGAAGTTAGTCCACTGCACTGACAGACCTGTGCAACAGAAAGCATGCATATTGAGTCAACGTCCATAAATGAAATGCTTTATAAACGTGTGTGTGTGTGTGGGGGGGGGGGGCCCATAGAGCTGTCAAATATACATATACATTCTCATGGGACAGACAGGAGAAACGATTTAGAAAAATAATCTATATTGTCCTATATTGTCATTATATCCAAAATAGAGCACACGCAGTATATATTATATTTTCATCGTATTACTATGCTCACTGGTCGGAGTGGACAGGAAGGCTATGGTAACTCAAATAACCACTCTTTGCAACCATGGTGAGCAGAAAAGCATCTTTTTCATGAATAGGCATGCATTCCAAACATATAGCTAAGCAGCTGTAGGTTAACACTCTAACTGATTGTTCTTCTAGTTACTAGCAAACAACCTTAAACATTGAGCTAGCATGTAGTTAAAGATAATCATCTATATATAAAGTACAGAGTCTTTAAAATAAATATGATAATTACACTTTAAACTGAATCCTGGGAGCCACTGGAAGCAGACCAAGGCTTAAGTATTAGTGTTCCACTTCTAAGCACCAATCTATACCATTTAAAGTCTTTAAAAAAGTGATGTATTGATGTAAATATGCTTAGCTGCTGTGTAGCTATGTGTGTGTACATGTGTGTGTGTGTGTGTGTGTGTGTGTGTGTGTGTGTGTGTATTATCGACACAGGATGCTGATTGTTCTCTGCTCGTTATGATGGATCATTATGTCCTCTTGCTGTGCTGATAAAAAAGAATCCATTAATCACCAAAGATTTACACAGGCGTATTGTGGAAGTCCGACCATTAGAGGTCTGAATCACTCGCGACCCTACCGTAGTCATTAATCACACGCTGTTTTGTTCATAGCCTCATAACATGGTTCATGAGAGGGCGAACAAGAGCAAACTGTACTAATTGAGTTCTTGTTATGACTGGTTCGTATTTTAAAAAGAAACGGTAGGTCTAGTAGGTTACAGGATAATAAGCAGTGACAGGGTGTTGTCATGCTGTTCCCATCCCAAAAGTTGATTCTTTTCCAAAACAGCACACCCCAAAGTGTTTTTTTCTTCTCATATTAGAGCAGTTTTCCAAACATTTATTTATTTATTTATTATCGACCAACATTTTTGACATTTTCAGTAACCTGTAACGATGTGGAATGCCCAATGATCCAATTCGAATGATCACTTATGTTATAACAACTATAAACATTAATTTGTCCACTCATACAAGTCCATGTGTGTTATTGGGTATAGAAATGATAACGCATTAGAATGAGGGCGTTGATATAAACCTGTGATTTGCCTTGCAGCCGGAACTACTTTCTGTTGATATAGAAAATGAATCAACACTTTCCAACCAATCAGATTTCAGAATGTATTGTCAATATGTCCCAAAACATTGTACAAGTAGAATATGTACAGTATATTTTATTGATATTATATTATATTAATTAAGGCGGCATTTTTATTCCTAAGGTACACACTCTTAGCTAGAATTAAGAATCTCGCTTAAGTTTGTTTGTTCAAATTCTCCCAGTTACTAGCAAAGACCTTTAAACACAAAGCTACCACTTGCTTGGTCACTTAACAGTCCGTACAGGTTTTTTTTGTGTGTTTGTTGCTGACAAAAGTGCTTGATTTTTGCTGCGTTTTTCTTTCTTTCTTTTTTTTTTTTTTTTTTAAATTTGCGCTGCAACTTGCAGAGATTTTTTAATAAGACCTGATTTTTGCGCCGAAATTGCAATTGCACTAAATTGTTCTGCACGGTCTTTTGCAGTGATGTTTGTTGGTAAATGAGACCTCTTAGCTGTACTCGTGTTCGACGCACATGAACCGAAGAGAGCTTTGGCTGAATGCGTGTTCTGATGATGTGTCTCGGCCCAAATCTGTGGAAAACCTGCAGGAATTTTTCAATAATTCCAAGCTCCTCTGAATACTGTGGAGTTTGCTTAATTTTGAATTAGTTTCTACAACTGTAAAATCTTGGAGAGACTGGCTTAAAAGGGAAATACTGTATGAGGTTTATCAATTCAACACATGCTGGTTATAGTGCATGCTAAAATCCTGGTCTGGTCTGGTGTGTATTCTATATCCAAGTCCTTTATGATTTTATTCTTTCTATTTTATTACTATTCTTTCATAATGTCACATTAGCGGATGGGCGTAATCTAAATCTCAGTAACACAAACAATTACAAATAATACATCTGTAATTGTAGTAAAACTAACTCCAATCTATTTGCGTTCTGTGAGAGGAAACCTTAAAAGGCTTCAATGAATAAATATTAGTAAAATAGTATAGGTCATATTTATAGTATGATCAAGAAGGACATTTGAAGACAAAGTTTTACACGGCAACCTCCAGAAAACAAACCCTGGATTTAAAACCCCTAGAAAAATGGATGTAGTGCTCCAAGTAGGGCGCGAAGTTGTCTGAATCTTAATTTAGTACAGGAAAAAAAAAGAGAGCTGTTGGCATACCAGAAAGTACAAAGCACATCCTCTAGTAGAGAGCAAAAATCATTTTCAGTTGTCATAGTTGTGATGGTGTGAGTGCGATGCCAGGAAATTTCCCTACTGTTATGAAGTGTCATAATGTGTGTGAAGTGTGCTGTTCCCACCTACATGCACAATGCACACACACACACACACACACACACACACATGCAGACAATGACTTCATAGGTCTTGGACAGAAAACAGGAAACAGAGACACAGATTCATACATAGTTAAACCCTCTAGTTCCCAGCACATGCCTGTGAGTCAGTTATGATCAGTGTTTTCATGGTGTAATGGGTTCATATTTATTTATTTTTAGAATAGAATAGTTCTATAGGGTGCAAGATGAGGACCTGTGTGTTCTCAGCACATGCAGGATTAATGTGTCTGGGGCATCAGAGAGCTGTCCCATCTGTGGAGACAGACATCTCCAGTTAAAGCTCAGTTTCAGCTGTTAAAGTTCATCTAGTTAATGTTTATCCTGTACGCACCAAGTCTGTTTCACGAATTCAAAATCAAAATATAAAACATATTTCTTCATATTTTATAACTATTCATAATGATAATAATAATAATAATAATAATAATAATAATAATAATAATAATAATAGTTTTGTTATTATTGCTGTTATTATTATTATTATTATTATTATTATTATTAGTAGTAGTAGTAGTAGTAGACACAGACACACTCACACACAAACATATAAAACAACAAATAAGCAAATAATCATCACACACACACAAACATTTATAACAACAAATAAGCAAATAATCATCACACACACAAACATCTATAACAACAAATAAGCAAATAATCATCACAACACAAACATACAAAACAACAAATAAGCAAATAATCATCGCACACACAAACATCTATAACAACAAATAAGCAAATAATCATCACAACACAAACATACAAAACAACAAATAAGCAAATAATCATCACACACACAAACATACAAAACAACAAATAAGCAAATAATCATCACACACACACAAACATTTATAACAACAAATAAGCAAATAATCATCACAACACAAACATACAAAACAACAAATAAGCAAATAATCATCACACACAAACATTTATAACAACAAATAAGCAAATAATCATCACACACACATAAACATCTATAACAACAAATAAGCAAATAATCATCACACACACAAACATACAAAACAACAAATAAGCAAATAATCATCACACACACACAAACATCTATAACAACAAATAAGCAAATAATCATCACACACACAAACATACAAAACAACAAATAAGCAAATAATCATCACAACACAAACATACAAAACAACAAATAAGCAAATAATCATCACACACACACAAACATTTATAACAACAAATAAGCAAATAATCATCACACACACAAACATACAAAACAACAAATAAGCAAATAATCATCACACACACACAAACATCTATAACAACAAATAAGCAAATAATCATCGCACACACAAACATCTATAACAACAAATAAGCAAATAATCATCACACACACAAACATCTATAACAACAAATAAGCAAATAATCATCACAGAAACATCTTATGCAATAAACAAACAAATAATCATGACATGCCAGCATCTTATACAACAAGTAAACAAATAATAATCACACAAACATCTTATGCAACAAATAAACAAATCCTCACAAACATGTTATACAGTACAAGTAATAAACAAATAATCATTATACGCACATATCTTATACAACAAATAAACAACCATCAGATAAAAATATCTAATGCAACCAAAACAAATTATAATCTAATACAAACATCTAAAACAATAAATAAGCAAATATTCATCATTTATGCAATAAGTAAATATTCATGACATGCAAACATCCAATACAGCAAACAATCATTACACTCAAACATCTTATACAACAAATAAACAAATAATCATCACAAAAACATCTTATACAACAAATAAACAAATAATCATCACAAAAACATCTTATACAACAAATAAACAAATAATCATCACAAAAACATCTTATACAACAAATAAACAAATAATCATCACAAAAACATCTTATACAACAAATAAACAAATAATCATCACAAAAACATCTTATACAACAAATAAACAAATAATCATCACAAAAACATCTTATACAACAAATAAACAAATAATCATCACAAAAACATCTTATACAACAAATAAACAAATAATCATCACAAAAACATCTTATACAACAAATAAACAAATAATCATCACAAAAACATCTTATACAACAAATAAACAGCTAATCATCATGCTCAAACATCTAACACAACAAATAAACAGAGAATAATCACGCTCAAACAAGAATCATGACACACAAACATCTTAACAACTAAACGATCTTATTTTAGCATATTTAACAAATAACTAAGAATGATGATTTTATTATTCCCAAAGTGTGACTGATGACCAGCTCACCGTGGTTACAGTGGAAGAAATGGAAAAAACAACTGGTCATTTTAAAATTGTTTTTTCCACACTACTTTTTTTATGTTTATTTTATTTTATTTATTTTTTTAAAATTTGCTTTGGTATTATTTTCACAAGTTTCATTACAACCTTTCATTCCACTTTCATATTTCCTTTCCAGAAAGTCCTTGTTTCAGAACACATGATCATTGTAACATGTAATGAGAACATTTATTGTAATCACCAAAACACAACACTATGATCTTCTTTCAATTTAGTACTTTTAACAGTCAGTTAATTCAACAGAAAACAATGCACGATACACATTTCAAATCACCCTTGGTTCTGAACGCATGCTGCTGTACTGTAATACAGTGTACACAATCATCACAATAGATATTACACCTATATTATCCAACCAAACGGACAAAAGCCATAATAACATTTATATTATTTTATTTATACAACAAATAAGATGTGATCAAAGAACACATCAAAAGTCACTTATGCAGGAAAAATTGTTTATTTGACAGTATATTTTTCAAGAATACTGTGGCTGCATTGTGAAACAAAACAAATGTAAACAATGTACTGTAAATGGAGATCATCTCAAATGAATTAACATCAAGCCCGGCTTCAACATCTGGCCATAAAATTTCATCAACATCACAGAGAATAACTTCGTTGTTCATGCACTGTGGGAAAAAAACCTTCTGGCAGGCTTGACGTTGCTCGGCAGTTATGTCATTGCAAGCCTCATCCATGGCATGAAGGAGGGTGACATGCTCATGGGGATGGTGATCATACACCTTCCACCTCCAAGTAGAGAAGAATTCCTCAAATGGGTTGAAGAAAGGGGAGTATGATGGGAGATATAAGGTGATGAGCCTGAAATCATTCCCGAACCAACAATTTGTAGCTTACCATCACACCAGCACACAACGATCAGACCAGTTGAAAATCTATAGACATACCAAATGATGAACTGATTAACCATTACGTTCAGGTGGATTAAATGATAGGCAATTGTATTAAACTGAACGAGAAATGATGCAAATGAACAGTTTGATCGCAATCGTATTATGGAAGACAGTTACTGGGAAACACTTATTATTTTTAGAGAAAGGAATACTTTGTGATTTTGTGCTGTGTACTAACATAATTGAAAATATGCTGAAAAAAGTGCTTTTTTAATAATTTGTTGTGATATCAGTATTAAGAGGTTTGAAAATTTACCACTGGCGTGTGAAAATTGCATTAAACCAATTTTTAAAACACTCTAATAGAAAGATTATTGTTTAGAAAACCCCACCTCACATACTTTGCGCGGCTGGTGGTGGGGCGACGGTGTGATGACCTATAGATGACCCCTTATTAAAATAGGACAGTGATTTGAATGCTGAAAGACACAGGATCGCTGGTGCAGACCATAATAGCAGCAGCGTATCCATCTGTTAATGGACGGATGCAGGATATTGCAGCGAGGAAAATGAACAATGCAATAAGGCCAAGTGTGTCCAAGAACGGTTGTGCAAACATGACTATAAATTCGATTTAATGCACTGGCCAGTGCGGATATCAAGCCAATAGAACATCTGTGAAATGAAAAGTCATGCTGTTTGGAGAAGAGATTGCAGCCAAGTAAAAAGTAAAAACAAACGTAGAAATGTACACGGAATGACATCTCAATGTACAGTATATTCCAGAAGTACAGCTTCAAATTCTTCACTCAAGTTACAGTAGAGAAGTAAACTCTTACATTTTTAACATCGATTTTAGTTACTGAACGTAAATTAGACTCCTATTCACCATGGAACCAAGGAATGAGGGAAACCATTAGCTAAACCTAACTAGCAAGAGCTTTATCGCTAATCTCTTAAATGTTAGCTAGCATGATGTCACAAACGAGCAGAATGCTACTAGCTCGCTGTCACAATACAAGCTGCCATAATAAATACAAAGCGTACGAAGCTCTTAGCATTGTAAAGGTTGCTCACATACTCATGCCGGTTAACATTTGAGAGATTAGGAATAAGGCTCTTATGATACACGCTAGCCGAATGCTAATAGATAGCTGCATCAATACTGTTCAAAGTGCTTTGATAAATACATAGAAATTTCTGCATTGCAAGCAGATAGAATAAATCTTTGGTGTAACAATGAGCTTGTGGTTCTTTGAATCAACACGAGGGTGCGACCTGTGCACGCATGCTTGAAAAATCACCTCAGACTTCCATTTTAATCAACAATGTATAACTCCTGCTTTCCTGTTTTATGTGATTTGTGAATTGGAGGTGCATTCGCGTATGCATAAGCTCAGCAATCCTTTCCCTCTCTGATGTAGAACCAAAGACATGAAACGGAATTGAGCTTTGGAGATATGCAAATGTCCTGGCAAATACACACACACACACACACACGCAGAGCAAGCAAGCCGTAATTACACTATATAGCTTAGTTTCCACACTACTGTTAGCTTTTTTTGTTAGTTGAAAATAAATTGAGTCTTTAGTGGTCACCTATACATTGTAGCACAGTGAAATTCATTTCTTTGTATACCCCAACATAACAGGAAGTTGGGGTCAGAGCGCAGCATCAGCCATAATGGAGCACCCCTGGAGCACAGGGGGTTAAGGGCCTCGCTCAGGGGCCCAACAGTGGCAGCTTGGCTGCACCGGGGTTTGAGCCCGACCTTCCGATCAGTAACCCAGAGCCTTAACCATCAAACCACCACTGCCCCCATAGATATGTAATGTTTAATGTTTGGGTTTGAAATTACTCTGTCATACTGTATGTAAGGAATAAAGCACAAAGGAACATGGAGTTATAGGGAAATAATCAATGACGGACTGGTGTATTGGAATTTTAGAATGTCCGCATTAAAGTAAACCTATCCTGCCACTATTGTCAGAGCAGCAGCACCTTCTGACCAATCAGAATTGAGAATTCAACAGCACTGTGTTATAAAATGTTAATAGCCAATACATATCCCAAATACTCCTCAAACCTAAAAGGTTAATCCTACTAGACACTTTGTCTCTTAAATCTGCTAAAACGTATTGCGTTCTTTTCTGGCCACGAGCTTCAGAATCTTGAAGATTGCAGTTACATCTGCTGGTTTTCAGCTTGTGGGCATTGTGACACAGTGGGCTTTTCAGAACAAGTTTAGGCACTTAGCTGTAAGAGTGACTTAGCTCCGTGCCAAAGAGGATTTTGAATTTCAGTAAGAACGGGAGATCCTTTGTGTAACTATACGTGAAAACAGGTGCTGAGGAGATCATGCTGAAAAAAAAACAAAACAATAGAAACCCTCATAGAACTTGTAATGGATTTAATTGGGAATTGTATTGGTTTTAATGGAAACTGTAGTAGTTCCTGTGGGTCTCTATTGGTTGTTTGTTACCTTCTATTGGTGGCATGTTATGTCTAGTGGATACCATTAAGGATCAATAATGGTAATGGTTTGTAATGGTATTTGTAATGGAAATAATTAGAATTTCTGTGATGGTATCTATTGTTTTTGTTTCCCAGCAAGGGAAAGACAACGAAAGGAATTACATGGGAGAAGCAGTAAGAAAGAAAATAAGGGTTACCGATTGGCTTACACGATCCAAATTCTCAGCCTGCATTTACACTGTGTGTGTGTGTGTGTGCGTGTGTGTGTGTGTGTGTGTGTGTGTGTGTGTGGGTGTGTGGGTGTGTTTCTATCTTATGAAGCCACACTAAAACCAGCACTTTGTCTGATATTTGAGGAATCAAACAGCCTACTACTGCATATCAGTAGTTTGTTTATCACCTCATGTATCGACATGAGCTCATGTGTAGCAGGAGTTGAGAAGGTCATGCCTCTCTCTCTCCGTCTTTTTTTTTTGCTGTTGTTGTTGTTGCTAAAAACAGAAGACGTACAAGACGGTTTCCTCTTTTGTCTCAACGAAATGTGACGAATATTCCACGTTTGTCTGTTATCCGATGACTTGTCACATCTCAGGCAGTTAATGAGCTTGACTGTCTGAATCGGAAGAGGAACAGGAAGTTGGTGCTACTCATTCAATGCTGATTCAGTGGCAGATTTAATGCTTTCAGTGTGCGCTACCTCAGGATTTGATTACAGCACGATGCTTCCTGGGCAGCCTTAAAAGGCAGACGTGTTTTTTTTTTTCCCCTGATTGATTTATCCTAACATACTGTATGCTTGTAAGCCTCTTGCAGTTTGCTCATGAATTATCAATTGCCATATTGATCCAGTCTATCTCTGTCGATTTACTAGCAATACAATAAAATGCATTTTAATATCTTACCTACTTCATTTCAGTTATTTTAGTATAAGCAATAGTTTTTTTGCAAATTTGTAAATGTGCGATTTGGCCATGTTCTTCCACTATTCATTTCTCTATGAACTCAACATGACATAATGCCTTACTTGGCTGTTTTTTTTCCTCCCAAATGAATGATTTCCAAGCACATCTGGATCAACAATAACTGAATCGGGTAAATTTATGGAGGAAACCAGTGACTCAGCGAAGGCTGCTCGCTAGGCTGCATCCTGAAAAAAAAGTTTTTTTCCCTTCAGACTGTCAAAGTTATACAAGGTACAGCCTACTTTTTTATGGTGCTCGGAAGCCGACTGAAGTATTTGAATATGAATTTTGCATATTCAAATGATATACGAGTCACTTTAAGCATTTTCTTTACTGTAATGTATTTAATACATTTCGATTTTTAGATTAGAACTTGCTAGGGGTAAGATTTTACGGGTAAGAAAAAAAATCCATTTCTCAATAATACAAATTTGATGTAAATTAGACCCAATGTCCTGGATTTCAGATTCAGTACATGTTTTTAAAGGCAAATCTTTCCCCTGGCAAGTTCAAAACAAAGAAAATAAAAGAAGGTCAATTGTACGTTTATCTAATACACCACAGGAAAAAAAAAAAAACATTTATTGTGATGAATGTAATTCAGCTATGTGAAATTCCTATTCAAGCATCTTTTTCAAAAAATGTAAATATTTCAGCCTCATGTCGAACTTGTTGTAGTAAGGCTGTGGTTGTTTCTTTGATAATGCTACTATTATCCACATAAACTAGCCAGTAAGCAGAGACTTCTATAACCTGACAGACATACTGTCTGTATAATACATTTGTTAAATAGCATTTGCATTTGTGGTTGTTTATGTTGACTGGTTAATATAAAATTGTGTAACAGGCTACTTGAGTAGTTTTTTTTAAGAAACTTTTGTTCATTTTTAACTAGATACTTCTTTTATTTTTACGAGATACTATTTTTATGTTTATTCGATACTTTAAATTTGTCTTACTACATCCCTTTTTTATTTTTAACAGATTCTTCTTTAATTTTTTACTAGACATGTTTTTTTTATTTTTATTAGATACTACTTTAATTTTTAATAGATACTTAATTTTTTTTTACTATACATGTTTTTATTTTTACTAGATACTTCTTTAATGTTTTACTACATACTTTTTTTTTTTTTTTTTTAAATGTCTACTATATACTTTTAAAACATTTTTCTAGATACTCCTTTAATATTTTCTAGAAAAAAATTCTTTATTTTTAACACATACTTTTTTTTTAATTTTTACTAGACAGGTCTTTCATTTTTATTAGATACCACCCAGGATGTACCCTGCCTTGTGCCCCATGCTCCCTCAGATAGGCTCCAGGTTCCCTGTAGGATAAGTGCTATAGAAAAAAAACGACAGATGGATGGATGGATCGTTCTTTAATTTTTTATAGAAACATTTTTTACTAAATGCTGTTTTATTTTTAATAGAGTTTTTCTTTCTTTCTTTTTTTCTTTTCTATATATATATATATATATATATATATATATATATATATATATATATATATATATATATATATATATATATATATATATACATTTTTAGTAGATGCTTTAAAAACATTTTACTAGATACTTTTAATTTTTACTAGATGCTTTTTTAAATTATTTTTTATTTTGGATTCAAATTTTTAGCATAGAATTATCAAATACACAAACTGTGGTTAACTAGCATCCATGCTAATGACATGATAACATCAAGGACATTCTAATGATTTAGTTAAAAAAAAATAATTTTCAATTGAATAAATTAATAAATTTCAGTCTATTTGAGTCGGTCCGGTAAAAACATTGGTACGGTAAAAATGAGTCAGTCGTTATCACAATTTCATTGAAGAAAAAGTAAAAAAAAAAACAATGCAAGAAAATAATTTTCTTCTTATTACAATCTTCCGGAAATTCGGATGATGCAACGTCCCGTTGAACACGTGACTTGTGGAATAGTCACATGGGTGAGTGAATGTTGTGGGACACCGAAATGCATTTTTTATAACCGATAATGGATGCCACATGAAAAAAAGGATCTTTGAAGCATGAAAAATTCAACAGATTCACACATTAATACAAAAATAATGCAATTTTTGAAGTATGATAAAGACTATAATTCCAGGTAAAGTGTAGTTATAGTAGGCTGGGGCAGGGAAAAAACATACAGTGTTCTAATTGTTGTGGATTTACTGCAGATTTGATTCATATTTCAAGTCATTATCATGCACATCAGTTGTACTTTAGCTTGGTTTAAAATGTCTTTTCCCTTTACATAGACATTTGTAAATGTACTATCGGTGTGACACGGCAATCGTGGAATCACTCTCCGTCGTTTCTGTACGCCATTCTGGCCACAAGCTTCAGAATCTTGAAGACTGCACTTCTTTTTTTCTGGTTTCAGAGTGAACACAAACAAACAAACAAACAAAACAAACAAAACAAACAAAAAGTGAATGGACTCGCACCTTTAAAGGCTATTAATGAATTGAGTTTGAAGCAGTTAGCAGTGAGTGAAAAGCGAGTGTTATAAGTGACAGGGTGTGAGAAAACATTTTGTGGTAGGACGTCTGCTATATCTGCAATGCCCCTAAATTTCAATACACATTAGAAGCTTTAAGCCCACATCTAGCAAGAGAGAGAAAGACAGACAGACAGACAGACAGTTTGAGAGATAAAAAGAGAGAGAGAGGAGGGGTGTGTCTCTAAATTATTTAACAACTAGCATAACGTGTTGCCCAGAATGTGAGACTAGAGGCTCTAATGATGTTTACTCGATGAAAGTAAAACTCCTACATACGTACACACACACACACACCTACACACACACACTGTACAATTCATTAGCTTCATACACTGCAGCTTGTAGTGCAGGTTTAATTCACTACAAAAAGATGAGAGATGAAACAAGGTACATTTGCATGTCTTTGTACACCTCAGAACACTACACACTCCCATACACACACACACACACACTAGAATGTATTCCATACATCACTATCTATATAGCGTTACAAACTACTTTATACATAATTCCAGTCTAATAATACACTAGGTATGTGAGTTAGATTTGCATTCAATATATTTAAATATGTAATGACCTGAAATTCTCTGAACCTGGAGCTACACAGCATGTTGCCTGTTGTACGCTCTCTAGGTAGAAATCTCAGCAAACCTTAGCAGGATTTCAGCAGAACTGCATGCAAAGCAGAGAGGTCTGGTTTATACCTGCTGTATTATTTTGTATACAATGCATTGTGCATTGTTCACACACTCGCTGCATATCTTATATACCCCTGGAAGATTTAAAAAACGACAACCATGAGAGCCAGAACATCCCCGTCCATCAAGTTCCAAGTCAAACTGTTTAGTTAAACAGGCAGACAATCTCTGTTTCTCTTGATTGTTCTCATGGGTTGCATCTCAAATTGAAAATGCGGACCTTATTTACTCCTCTACATAATCTAGTAGAACGGTACGCAAAACAGATCTTTCGGTAGGTTTAAGGCTACGTGAAAATTCGAACACTAACTGTATTAGACCTCAGTTAGGGTCAGTACTCAGTAACAGTCTAGAATAGTATGTAAGTAAGTATTTGAGACACAATGGTAGTTTTGTTTAGCCAGCTTGTTTAGTGTGGGGGAGATTTGTACAATTATTATGGCTGAACTATGCTAGTTAGTCCCTCCAGCATTTTGTGATATTGCGATCGCAGACGTTTACACAAAATCAAGCAAACGATTAAGCAGTCAATATTAAAAAAAAAGCAAGCAATATTAAGATGAGCTTGCAGCGTTTCAAATTGGTTTAAAAAAACAACATCATCACAATGCGCATTCAGCCCGAGCCCTCTACGACTCGAACACGAGTACAGCTAAAAGGTCTCAATTACCGACAAATACCACTGGCGAAGGACCGTGCAAAACAATTTCACGCAGTTGCAATCTCGCCGATTCAAGTAGTTTTCCGCAAGTTGCATGAATGAAACTTCACCACACCCATTTCCATGCGGTAAAAAAAATGTATAGTATGTATAGTATATCAGTATGATATAAACCTCACCAAGTCGAATGAAACATCACTGCACATATAAAAGTGTCTTGTGTAACTCGGTGGACAGGTGGAGCAGGTAGGGATTTGCTGAAGTGGGATAGTTTTTGGGAGGAATTGGGATGGGCCTGTCAGAAATAGGACTATCAGCTCAGTCTGTGCACGCGTCCCTCTTAATTCTGCACTCTTATCCTAATCCTGAATGAAAGGAAAGAATGTAGAAAAAACACAAATTCTGTTTTGGGTCTTGTTTTTTTTTTGTTTTTTTTAATTTTACCATAGGTTCTTGCTACCCAAGTAAAGAGAAGAAAACCTTTTTTAATGATAAAAAAAAACAACAAAAAAAAACATTCTGGTTTTCCATGGCTTTGCTCTAACTTGTCCCAACATGTTTAAAACCATGACACACATGTACGATTAAAATGAGTTAAAAACCTTTTCATACATCCGAGCTTTGCTTGGTCTTGCACCTTTAACCCTTTAACAGATGGTTCAACGTCCACGCTGTGGAAGCGCCTTCACGCATGACCGGCATCTGAAGCTTGTGTGACATCATGCAAATTTATTAGCCTGCTGCGATCAGGTGAACTAGCAATTAAGCGCGTCGCGTGATATAAAACGGTACCTGTGGACCACACCGTCAGCCTTTATTATCTTCAGCGAGACTGACGTGACGCTTGCAAGAGACTCTTCATTTCTTCTCTATCTTTTCAAATAAAAAGAAATAATCCAAGCTACAGTGGTGTGATATGGCCTGATGCAAAGCCAAGTTACTGTTACTAACCTGAAGTGGATTATTTTCCTTATTTATTGTCCAGAAGTGTTTTATTCCTTTTATACCTCGGCGATTTACCAACAATTACAATTTCCCATATCTTAATGAACATGTCATGCTTTTGAACCATCTAATATTATGGAAAGTCCATGGCTGCTGATTTGTCCACCAGATCCCACGCTCTACGTGACAGAAACGCGCGGAACTCACGAATGTGAAGTTTTAAGCAGTAGAGAAAGCATGCATATTTAATCACCCGACTCTCAAGTTCTTAGCTCTTACAGTGGTTTCATACAGTATCGTTCGTGTTTTCCTTTAATGAGCAGCCGCAGATCTTGTAGCGGGACAGGAGGTCAAGTTTCTTGGACCTTCGCAGCAGACAGTATTGACGAAGACGGATCAATTGACCCCCTCAAGCTGCGGCGGTCTAAAAATAAAGAGATAAAAAAGACAGGATGGATTAGAGCATTATATGAAGGACGAACGCAAAAGAGCAAAAGGAACATGTAAGGTGATAAATTATTCACTTGCACGGATTATAAGTAGGGATCGGTAATGATGAAGAGGCACTTGTCAGCTGGTTCAGCATGCTTTTATTCACACACACACACACACACACACACACACACACACACACACACACACACACACACACTTCAGAGTTAACCATCGACATCTACAAATTTCCAGATGACTAAAACCATAAATCCACAGCGAACACAGTGAAAAAGAACTGCAGTGACTATTCAGATGATTTTTTTTCCTTCTTCTCTACGCTATAAAATGTGTAAGAACATCGCACACTCTTTCTTCTGCGAGTGCCGAACGTGTCCTGTAGCAAAGATTATGGAAGTCTTCAGAGAGGTTTGGATCGTTAAAGAATTCATACAGCTATGAGCTCAGTGGGAAAGCTGCATTATTATTATTATTTTTATTATTTTTATTATTATTATTATAATTATTATTATTAATTTATTTAAAAATAGATGGAGGTGAAGGAACGACAGTTTATAGCAAGAACTCATTTTGCGGATGTTTCCACAACATTAAACGTAACTATAAGTGAATAAAATGAGTCTGTTTTTTTGTTTAAATTAATAAACAAATTGTAATCGTTGGCAAATTAAAAAATGTAGAGTAAGAGGAATCAAGCACTTCATTATTTATGTATAAACACTTCATTACATATTTGAAAATAATCAACTTCTGGGTTGTAAGTGAGTAGTAATCATGGACTATTTTCCTACGACAGCACTCCCTGTAATGTTTTATTCCTTATTTTCTTATAACAGCATGCCCCAAGTTATTCCTCATTTACATAAATGACAAGAGTATTCTTACTACAACGTATTCAACCAATAAAATGTCATCAAATTGTAGACACTGATCAGTCATGACATTAAAATCACTGAGAGGTGAAGTGAAGAACATTGATCATCTCGTTACAGTGGCACCTGCCAAGAGGTGGGATATATTAGGCAGCAAGTGAACAGTCTGTTCATGAAGTTGATGTGTTGGAAGCAGGAAAAATGGGTAAGCGTAAAGATCTGAGCAACTTTGACAAGGGCCAAATTGTGATGGCCAGACGACTGGGACCGAGCATCTCCAAAATGGCAGGTCTTGTGGGGTGTTCCTGGTATGCAGTGGTTAGAACCTACTAAAAGTGGTCCAAGGAAGGACAACCGGTGAACCGATGACAGGGTCATGGGCATCCCAGTATCATTGATGCATGTAGGGAGCAAAGACTAGCCTGTCTGGTCTGATCCCACAGAAGAGCTACTGCATGTACTTTGTTTACCTGGGGTAGAGATGGCACCAGGATGTGCTGTGGGAAGAAGGCAAGCCTGCGGAGGAAGTATGATGCTCTGGGTAATGTTATGCTGGGAAACCTTGGGTGAGTGCCCCCTGCTGGCCTCACTAATACCACTTCCAGCAGCAACCTTAGTTTTCCCCAGGAGGTCTCCCATCCAGGTACTGGCCAGGTTCAGCCCTGCATGTATGTAGATAGAAAATAAGAGTGGGAGTTTTTTTTCCACCAACACTTGCAGTTCACAGATTATTATTATTATTATTATTATTATTATTATTATTATTTTTCATTTCGCAGATGATTTTATTCATAGACGTGAAAGTAGCAGAAGCAAAAACCAAACCAAGTACAGGGCTACAAAAGGAGCCGACAGTGATACAAGTGCTGCAAGACTCAATTTCTACTAATTGGCCTGAAACACGTGTAAGACGGGAGGGCAAAGTGAGCTACGATCAAACACAAGGGCTGAAGAAAGTTCTAGTACACAACAAAAGCTAGTCTTGAAAGCTAGTCAAACCATGAGTCATATTAGAAGGGGGGGGGGGTTAACTTGTAATGGAGTGCCACTCAACAGCTGCATGACGAAACTTTGTGAAGGGCACACTTCTAACACCCTGACAAAATTCTAATAAAATAAGTAAATGAATCAAATAAATTCCTAATGATAAAAAAGGAAAAAGAAGTGTGTGTGTGTGTGATGTTGTGTGTCCTTTGGGGTTCGTTCCCTCAAACACTGCAGTTCTGAAGCTTGTCAAAAGATGGCATTGCGGCTGCAATTCTGGAAGTTTCAATTGTACATCCTCTCCATTTCACATGCTGCTCTCTTCCGTCGTGTTCACAACACTTTTATTCTTTTGGAAGGTCATGCAAAGTTGTAATTACATGACATCCTGCCGCTGCTACCGGATGCATGTTACCATGACTACCTTTGTCATGACGACCACATTCGTCGACTTTCGGTACATGTGCTAGAAAGTGGCTTCACACAGGCCTTAAGTATTCCTGCTATACAGTAACGTATTACATATTCCTTATTACTCAAAGACTCTCAGAAGCTGAGTGACAAAAGTGTCAACTTTCAACAGATCTCATAGAGAACATGTGGACCGAATTTCCCAAAAATGCATCAGTGCCTGGCATAAGTATTCACCCCCTCCTTTGAACTTTTCCGCCTTTTGTACTTTTACAACCTGGATTTGATTTACAAAATGTGTATAATACGGGTAAAATAAGTGTAAAATAGTCATCCAATAAGCACTTTTATACACTATAATCGGAGACATAAAACAAAATAACACAATAAAACAGTTTTACATGGTAAAATAATAAATAAATAAATAAATAAGCACAGCAATCCTTATAAAGTATTCGGTGGAAGATTTGGATTCATTTATTTGGTTAAGTGGACTTTTATTATAGGTTTCGAGTTTTACTAATTTAAGTTAGGGTTCAATTGGATTAGCCCCTGGCAATGTATTATACAGATATATTATACTGTAGGTAAATATTTTAGCTAAATTAGAAGGTCGCAGACATTTTATGTGATGATGTTATACAGTATATACAGTATGAGATTTATATCTTCTGAGGTTGAAAAATCTCAGGAGTCTTTAGAATGTAATGCATCTGATCTTTAATAGAATGTCAATAACACATAGGGTCAGTTCTTTTGGCGAAATTTTCTCAAGCTCTGGCTGGAGACTGTTGGTGAGCAGTTTAGGTTTGACACATTTAGGTTTGACTGGGAAATTCGAACACATTCAGGTACTTGGTTTTGAAGACAGGAAGAGGTGTTCTTCTCGGATTGCGCTATGTTCGGCTCCGTTTATCTTTCCCTTAACCCTGACAAGTTTCCCGTTTGGCATACTTTATAATCCCAATTAAATCCATTTCCGTTATGGAAAAGTTCAAAGTAGGGAGAAGGGGGGTTTTCTTCAGCAAGGCACAGTGCGTTTAAAGGCAGGTACAGTAAAAACACAACCAGGACTATGTGTTACTGATTTTGTATTAGATCTCATGCATTATATTCTAACGGTTCCTGAGATTTTCCAACCTCAGAAGATCTCAAACTCTTTATACTGCAGCTAATCCAATTAAACCCCAAACTAATCAGTAAACTCAAAACCTATAATAAAAGTCCATGCCACCACATAACCAAATATATTAATCCAACTCTTCCAGCAAAATAGTTTATAAAGTGCTGTTTTTAGTTCAGCCACATTGGAGGGTTTTCGAGCATGAACAGCTCGGTTAAGGTTCTTCCGCATTATCTCAATTGGTTCAAGTCAGGACTTTGACTAGGCCACTTCAAAACTTTAAGTTTGCTTTTTTTGAACCATTCAGAGGTGGATTTACTCCTATAATTTGGATCATTGTCTTGCTGCATAATGTAGTTACGCTTGAGTTTCGACTTACAGACTGAAGACCGGACATTCTCCTTTAGGATTTTCTGGTAGAGAGCAGAATTCACGTTTCACTCAATTATTGCAAGTTGCCCAGACGCTGAAGCAGCAAAGCATCCCCACACCATCACACTTCCACCACCATGCTTGACCGTAGGTATGATGTTCTTTTTGTGGAATTCTGTGTTTGGTTTACGCCAGATGTAACGGTTTGAATGTCTTCTAAACAGTTCCACTTTCAACTCATCAGTCCACAGAACATTCTCCCAAAAGATTTGAGGATCATCAAGGTGTGTTTTAGCAAATTTAGATGAGTCTTAATGTTCTTCTGGGTTAGCAGTAGTTTTCACATCGCCACTCTTACATGGAGGCCATTTTTGCCCAGTGTCTATCTGATAGTGGAGTCATGAACAGTGACCTTTATTGATGCAAGAGAGGCCTGTAATTCCTTTGATGTTATCCTTGGCTCTTTGTGATTTCCTGGATGAGTCGTTGCCGTGCTCTTGGAGGAATTTTTGAAGGTCTGCCCCTTCTGGGAAGATTCACTACTGTGCTCTACTACTGAGTTTTTCCATTTGGAGATAACGGCTCTCACTGTGGTTCTTTGGAGTCCCAGAGCCTTTGAAACAGCTTTCTAAACCTTCCCAGACTGATGTATTCAATCACCTTCTTCCTCATCATTTCTGGAATTTCTTTCTACTTTAACATAATGTGTTACAGAGTAAGATCTTTTAACCAACTTCACGCTGTTGAAAAAGTTCTATTTAAGTGTAGATTTGATTGAACAGGGTTTGCAGTAATCAGGCCTGGTTGCGTCTAGTCCAGCTGAATCCCATTATGAATGCGGTTTCATAGATCTGGGGAATTAGTAACTGCGGATGTACAAACATTTTCACACAGACCCAGTTGGTACTGGATAACGTTTTTGCTCCAATATATAAGATTATCATTTTAAAACTGTATATCGTGTTTACTCAGATTGCATTTGTTTTAATTTCTGAAACAATTTAGCATGAGATATACACAAAAACAGAAGAAATCAGGGACAAATACTTTTTCACAGCACTGTAAGTGATGATGTACGTTAATGTATACAAAAGCCAAGATTTTCTTTCGATTTGAATGTTTGATGTACTTTTACTGTTACCATGTACAACTGTAAGCATTGTGTTATTTTTGTTGTATGCCTCACATTATAGTGTATAGAAGGGTGTACTGGAAGAATATTATGAGATTGTGCCGATATAGCATCGTGATACTGTGATAATGGAAAACACAAATGTATGCAAAGCCGGAAAGGTTTTGCATAAGTATGAGAGAGAGTAACTTTGTGCAAGAGATCACAGATACGTAGTCCTGAGTTCAAAAAAGGTGAACTCAGTTCTCCACTGAAACAGACCTAGTGTTTAAAAAAAAAAAATCTTTGGGATGTTCAGTGGTTCCAAGAAGAAGTGATCTCTGCTGTAATTAGTGTAATTGTGTATGTGTGTGTGTGTGTGTTTGTGTTCGTGTGTGTGTGTGTGTGTGTGTGTGTGTGTGTGTGTGTGTGCGTGTGCGTGTACATGTACCGACCTAGCTTGTCCTGAGGCTACAACAGATCAAGTTCCTCCTCCAATGTTCCTTTCCCCCTTGTTCTCGTTTCTTTGTGTGAAACACCATTGAATACTAATCCCATGAGATTGATATAGAAAGTGACATACATTTAAAAAAGAAAGAAAAAAAAAGAAGAAGAAGCAATTATAAATTATGTGCATTCAAATCCAAAGGCTGCTGGACTGCCACTGTTGTGTCCTTGAGCCAAGCTCTTAAATTACTAACTTGGCCAGAAATTAAATTATCTTCTTTTCCCAAATGACCTTAATCAGCCAAGACATGTTTGGTACCAAATGTTTCCTTCTTTCAGTTTTGTATTGGTCCTACAAGGCTAATGTAGCCATGCACAAAATGCTTATAGCCTGTTATAAGCAGTGTATCGAGGTGCAAAATATATACAGAAATCATAATATGCTCACCTCAAACCATGTTGAGTTGTTAAGTAAAATCTTAGAGATTTATGTGCTGGCATGCTTTTGTCATATATAACTTACCATAACTTAATAACGCGTAATATCAGCTGGAATAATGTACATAGTAACCAGGAAGAGCATCTGGAATAACTCATTATCCCGGAAGAGCATCTGGAATAGCTTAATAACCAGGAAGAGCATCTGGAATAACTCATTATCCCGGAAGAGCATCTGGAATAGCTTAATAACCAGTAAGAGCATCTGGAATAGCTTAATAACCAGTAAGAGCATCTGGAATAGCTTAATAACCAGGAAGAGCAGCTGGAATAACTCATTATCCCGGAAGAGCATCTGGAATAGCTTAATAACCAGGAAGAGCATCTGGAATAGCTTAATAACCAGTAAGAGCAGCTGGAATAACTCATTAACCAGGAAGAACATCTGGAACAACTTAATAACCAGTAATAGCAGCTGGAATAACTCATTAACCAGGAAGAACATCTGGAATAACTTAATAACCAGTAAGAGCAGCTGGAATAACTCATTAACCAGGAAGAACAGCTGGAATAACTCATTAACCAGGAAGAACATCTGGAATAACTTAATAACCAGTAAGAGCAGCTGGAATAACTCATTAACCAGGAAGAACATCTGGAATAACTTAATAACCAGTAAGAGCAGCTGGAATAACTCATTAACCAGGAAGAACAGCTGGAATAACTCATTAACCAGGAAGAACATCTGGAATAACTCATTAACCAGTAAGAGCAGCTGGAATAACTCATTAACCAGGAAGAGCATCTGGAATAACTTAATAACCAGTAATAGCAGTTGAAATAATGTAGTAACCAGTAATAACAGCTGGAATAATGTAATAATCAGTAATAACAGCTGGAATAATGTAATAATCAGTAATAGCAGCTGGATTAATGTAATAATCAGTAATAGCAGCTGGAATAATGTAATAATCAGTAATAACAGCTGGAATAATGTAATAATCAGTAATAACAGCTGGAATAATGTAATAATCAGTAATAACAGCTGGAATAATGTAATAATCAGTAATAACAGCTGGAATAATGTAATAATCAGTAATAGCAGCTGGATTCATGTAATAATCAGTAATAGCAGCTGGAATAATGTAATAATCAGTAATAGCAGCTGGAATAATGTAATAATCAGTAATAGCAGCTGGATTAATGTAATAATCAGTAATAGCAGCTGGAATAACTTAAAACAATAACAGCAGCTGGAATAACAAGCAGCTGGAATAACTTAATAAGCAATAACTTAAGCAGTAACTGGTAAGAGCAGCTTGTAATAGCAGTTGGAATAACTTAATAACCAGTAATAGCAGCTGGAACAAAATAATGGGATAAGAATAATGAGCTGGGATAAGAATAACCAGTAATAGCAGCTGGAATGGGATTAGAAATGGGATTTGTTTTTTTAAATACAGACTTGGATATGAATCTAATGTAGAAATAGTGTTAGAGATACAAACAATGTATTCTGAGCATGAGTGTTCTCATTTCGACACACAGTTTGCAGACTTTATCAGCTTTCCTCGAGGTTCTAATTTTCTTTGCTCGTTAGCTTCATTAGCCTCGTAGCGCCAGTGCAAAACATACAACTTTAAATGAGAATTTGAGGAGCATTTGAGGAGAAAATTTGCTTTACCCCTCAGCCTTAGTTTAGATTTTAAAAAATAAATCCACGCAAGGAACATCTACCATAACAAAGAAGAGTATCAACCTTTAACACAGATGTGATAGTGCAGGGGTTCCCAAACTTTTCCAGGGCAAAGCCCCACAAATGGCGTTAACATTTGACTGAGGCCCCCCTTTTGCAAGATGTCTTTAAAACACATTAAAAATACAGACTTCTGAATATACCCCCCTTTTTTATTATTAATAATTACATATGACATCTTTACATTACATTACATTAGGAATTGATTGTGTGTGTGTGTGTGTGTGTGTGTGTGTGTGTGTGTGTGTGTGTGTGTGTGTGTGTGTGGTTGTCTGAGAGTGACAAATAGAAAACATACATTTATTTATTTTTCACAACAAATTGTTGAGGCCCCCCGGGCGCCCTCTGGTGGCGGCCAAGGGGGTCGCGGCCCCCATTTTGTAAACCACTGTGATAGTGTACAAAACCGTTGCGATTCCTTGTGATGAATCAGTTTGGATGAAATTTCCCAGATGTGTTGTTTTTACTCTGTGATTTCTTCATGTGGAAACCCGATCCATCCTGTCCATATTATACAGTACACAGGGGCACGGAGTTTCCAGATTCAGGTTTTGCCACAGATTCAGTTCGTTACACGTGAAATATTTATTTATTTATTTAAGAGTACTTTTTAAGTACTTTTATTTAAGAGAACTATACACCTGAGAAGGTATAGTTCAGATGGACGTAATACAAAATAATAATAATTTAGCTAGATGCTAAAATTAAGCTAAAATATTGCAAAACAAAAAAAAAAAAAACATTTGGCATGTCACCTCCAGATTCAATTCATCTCTCTCTCTCTCTCTCTCTCTCACACACACACACACACACACACACACACACACACACACACAATGTGTTTTTACTGATTTAAGCCTTTCATATGCACAACTGGTGCAGTTCATTACCAATCTAAGCTGAACTATTTAGAGGTTAGACATAAGTAACTGATAAGAAAACAGGAATGTACTGTAGATTTCATCTTTAACTGCAAAATTGCAACAAGATTAAGACTTAAATCTTATCTAGACGTTCATCCTTGTTAATTAAGTAAGGAGTGCATGTGTGAATAAAGTAAGCGTGCGTGTGGTTCTTTCTCTGTGTGTGTGTGTGTGTGTGTGTGTGTGTGTGTTTGAGAGCTCTTGAGGTTTACAAGTGCTGTTTTTCATCACACAGTGAGAGCGAGCACGGATGAAGTTCAGTCATTTTCCCTCTCCTTCTCCCACTCGTTCAACCTTTCAACCCTCATTTCTCTCTTTGAACTCTTCACCACTCGCTCTTTCATGTCTTTTTATTTCCTCCTCTATTTCTCACATTTCTCTCCTCGAGCAATCCTCGAGCCCACTCCCCAACCCCCCCCTCCCCCCCCATATCGTGCCGTTTATTACATTTTACAGCCATATTGTGCTGTAAACACGCACTGTTTATACATATTTATATCGATTTCTCATAGTTCTCATAGTTCTACGTACCGCTTGGAGTGTGTTCTTCCTGTTTGGAAATCTGGATATAAACGTAAAATGAATAAATCTGAATATTAACTTAAACCTAACTTAAACTTAGACCTATTAAACCTTAAAGCTACTGAATTTACAGCTACTTACAAAAAAAAAAAAAAAAAAGGGGGAATCAGTTAGCAATTTATTTATTTCCATTTTCTAAGACTGGGACTTTTACATTCAGGCATTTTTTAATGTCGATTCTTTAGCCTCACTGTCTAGTTTTCACTCGAACAAACCATATAACCCATTTTAACACGACTGCCTGCTAGTTGCTATTTTTGGCTTTGCGTATGATGTAGCCAGGGCCGGTTCTAGACATTTGGAGGCCCTAGGCAAAATTTATGTAAGAGGCCCCCTGCACCCCTCCTCCCCTCCACCTTTCAGAATAAATAAAACGCACATGAAACAAATACAATTCCTAACGTTTTTATTTATACAACACCTGTTATTAATATTTGTATATTTTCACTTATATGTCCACCTTAATTAAACTTTAACGAAGGTAAACACAAAAAATAGAATTAAAGACTGAAAGGTCTTCTGGACCATCTCTTCTTCCTTTGTTAAGGATGCTATCATGGCCATAGCCACCTACAGAGGAACTCTTCTATTTTTTTTTTTGAAAAAGCAAAATCTGGTGCCCAAGGCTCATTGACGCATGTAGGGAGCAAAGGCTAGTCTGTCTGGTCCAATTCCACAGAAGAGCTACTGCATTCACAGCACTTACCTGGGGACGAGATGACACCAGGATGTAGATCTGGAACAAAGGCAAGCCGGTAGAGTCAGTGTGATGCTCTGGGCAATGTTCTGCTAGGAAACTTTGGGTTCTCGCATTCATGTGAATGTTACTTTGACACAAAATACCTAGTTAAACATTGTAGCACACCAAATACACCCCATCATAGCAACAATATTCCCTAATACCAGTGGCCTTCTTTCAGCAGAGTTCAAGGTGTTGACTCGGCCTACAAATTCCCCAGATCTCAATCCGATCGAGCGTCTGTAGGAAGTGCTGGACAAACAAGTCCGATCCATGGAAGCCCCACCTCGCAATTTACAGGATTTAAAAGATCTGCTGCTAAGGTCTTGATGCCAGATTCCACATCACACCATTAGAGATCTTGTAGAGTCCACGCCTCGAAACATCAGAGCTGCTTTGGTGGCCCAAGGGGAACCTGCTCAATATTAGGCGGGTGGTTTTAATGTTATGGCTGATTAGTTGTAGTGTACAAAATTACAGAAGTTGGTTATTATACATTACAATAAATGCTGTACTTCCATCAAAACTATGTAAATAAATAACATACTATTCTGTACTAATGTAGTAAGTAAGGAATAAACCAAGACAGGATGTCCCGAGATGTGGCCCGATGCATAGCGGACTTACTGTAAACACCCTGAAGTGGATTATCTTACAATAATAACACATCCTGAACTGTTTTATTGCTCTACACCACAGCGATTCGCCAAAGATGATAGAATAGAAAGCTAGTCGACGCCAAATGGACGCCTGACGGGTCAGAATAGAGAATTCAACAGCGCTGTCATACAGTGATGTAATAACAGCCAGTACGCGTTGGAATATAATTCATTAACTCTTTTATCTTATAATTACTCACCTGCTATCCTGCTCTTTGTGTAGAGTTTAAAAATAAAAAAAAGTTTTTCTAAGTACCAGACTATTCAAATGGGTGTGCAGATACGGAAAGGAACACCATCAATAAAGAGATAAATGATGGCAGGTGTGAGTATTGATTCCTTTCCCACCCTTTTTTTCTTTTTCTTTCTTTTTAACTCGGATTCTTTCTTTTTAGATCATTTAGATTTAATACAAAGCATTCTCAAGTAGTAGTGCAAGCACGTACAAACACACACACACACACACACACACACAAGTTTAAACGAGTGGACAATGGCAGCAGCAGAATAAGCACTGGACCCAGAGAACAAAGAGCCTAAAGATCAAAAGTGGAAAAATAGGTCTGCAGAGTTCGTCTACTACACTCTCACACTCGCACATAACCTTTTTCTGTATTTCTTTCTCAAACACACACACACACACACACACACACACACACACACACACACACACACACACACACACAAAGATAGAGTGGGCGATATGAACTTGATATTGCGTCTCATTATCTACAGAGTCTCATATAATACCATAACTCACTGTGCTGTAAATGTAATAGACTTGCGGTAATAAACAGAAGGTTAGAATGGCGTATTTGTTTCTTGCTCTAATAAAACTTTCTTAACAATTCTGACATTGTTGGATCAGAAAGTTGTGGCAAGCCCCGAGGGCTGTTGTCTAAGCGTGGGCAGTCGTGGTCCATTCTGTTACCAGTAAAGCCGAGTAAGTCCTAAATGCTGTGCAACTTTCACCTTCAAAGTTTGCAAGTACAGTATTTATGGCAGTTTATGGAGTTTTAAGTTGTGATAGGGGCTTATTAGTAATACAAGTGCTGTAGGAGTTGGGACTGAAGAACTTCTCCGTGTGGCCAACATGTCCGATGTCTGATTCTTAGTTTTGCACTGGAGCTATGAGGCTTTTCGTAATTCAGATCGCATTCCCGTACATCTCCCTACACTATAAATTCACCAGTTCTCTGACGGTAAACACTTTAGGACATGATGTTCTAGGAAAACAGTCTACATCTGGGTGAAGTGATATAGCGAATAAATAACAATCTTCTCACGTATCCCGTCACCATGTCAAAAATTCTGTGTATTCTTTCTTAAATAATAACACAACGGTAGATTTTACAGAGCATCCACCGTACCACTTAGAGTGAATGAGATGTTACTATAGAAACGGTGGTGTATTAGAGTGAGCGCATTAACAGAAGACTGTGATTTGAACGACAGAGGAACTACTGTCGGAGCTTCTGTTCAAGAATAACGTATAATAGACACCTTCTAACAGATTAGATCAGATTAAAGAATTCAACAGCACGATATTCACATGTAGTGTAGCTTTACTTTGTTGTTCGGAGGAAGTATGGAAAGATTCAGGCATGTAAAGTCTTCCGTTCTAGTACTGACATGACTGACATCGTGTTGTAACTCTAAAACTGAGAGCTCCTGTCATTCTGGCACAAACGTCTCATGTGGGCGGGGCTTAAAAGTGATTTACTCTCATTGGCTTGTGAGATTTGGATGGACAACTCGAGTGTCCAGCTGAGGAGGAGAAGGATGATGTTTATGTGCCGCTCCTGAGAGCTCGTCTCGAGATAATAGTCGTATGAGACTACCCAAACCTCAAATATTAATTCACTAAGTAAATAAGTAAGGAAGTAATTTCCACTACAAAGTACAAACAATATAACTGCACAGAGAACCGCATCCAGAACGCTCTCCAACATTCCTGCCCCTGATTATCTTCAAAAACTGTTAACAAAGAATGCAGTGTACTTTATTTAAGATCATCCGTACGTTTACATGGACAACAATAATCCGATATTAACCTGATTAAGACGATGCTCTGATTAAGAAACTAGCATGTAAACAGCCATTTTTAATTACCTTAATCTGACTAAAGTCATACGCGAATTAAACACAAATCGAATTAAGACGTGTGGAGTATTCCTGTTTTAGTCGCATTATGGAAGTGTATTACAGACATGTACACACCTTAATCACACCGTTAAAGTCGTGTGGGAGTTTTCACCGCACTTTGCGACAGGACACGTACACACACGGCAGCGCTCAACCGTTCGACGGCAAACAAGAGAGCACGGCTGCGTCCCAAACCGCGTACTTGCCTACTATATAGTGGTGAAATACATGTATTTAGGTAAGTACGTGGTTTTGTACGCAGCCCATAGTTCAAGCAGTCATCTATTAGCACGTATAGCATGACAAATAATTATCTGCACTTGAAGCTTTTGTAAAAATTAAAAATGAAAAACACCCGAAACTGTAAACGGGCCCATAACGAAGACGAACTGTATGTCGATACGTGAAATTCTGGAGGGAACGTCGGACGGCGTGGTGCGGTGACGTAACGACGTGTGCCGTTAATCGCTCTATGATCTATAACATGTAAAACAGGAACATGAAAGGAATATTCTAAACGCGACTCATGTAAACACCTTAATCAGAATATTGTCTTATTAGGAATAAGGTCAATAATTAGATTACTGCTGTCCGTGTTATGTTTTTGCCGCCGAGTTCACTGTCTTCAAATTTCATTTCATATAAAACAAAACTAAAAAAGCAAACTTCAGACACCAAACATAAAATACAGTTAAAGCATTTGGTGCTACATGTTTAACTTTTCAAGCTGCTCATTAGTTTGCTCTCTGGTTTGTTTCTTTTCTCTTTTAAACACGAATACTTAAAGATGGAAAACGAGTGGCTGAAGAAAGTACCATCTGTCTCTTTATCGCCCAGTCAGTAATAGCATTTTCCCCTTGGCATGAACACACCACACCATATTTGCGTGTGTGTATGTGTGTGTGTGTGTGTGTGTGTGTGTGTGTGTGTGTGTGTGTTATCACTCTTGGCTAAAAAACTTTTAATGTTGCTTTGTGATTTAATACATTTGAATAATATCTCAAATATATTGCGCTTCTTTTCTTCAAAAACAAGGTTTAATGACATTTGAGCTTTAAATTAGCATATCTTGCCTAGCATCTCATCTCAAGTGTTAGAATAGCAGCAGTATCACCAGAAGGCTCGGACTTTTCCTCAGGAACATGAGTTAAAGTGTCGTTGTGTTCTTGAAGTGGCACACCAGAAAGTCGTATGGACTTTCAATTTAAATGTAGATTTCACGTGTTTAAGAGTATTCCTCTAATAGCTGTGAGATGTAGTCAGAAAGTGTGTCCTCTTTCTCCCCGAAGCGTATCTTTACTATAGTATAAATGGCTGCGTTTCCCAAAAGCAGCACAGAAGTAAGATCTTAACTGGGAGAGAGTGTTCATTGTGATTCTCACTCCACCGTTTGACGATGATCTTTGTGCTGTGATGTTTTGGAGGAACTCAGCCATATCAGCATGTTAAGATAGCTGGGAGATTTATGATTAGCCAGAGAGCTGGACGAATTTTTATCTTATTTATCTGATATAAATTCCTAACTCATTGTAGTGAAGAACATTTACCTACAATAGCTGGCAAAGTAGAAACTGAAATGTATCATTTTACCCAAACCTTAAAAAATGTTTTTATGGCAATGCTCTATAGATGATGCCTCTAGCTAATTCAGGATATATGATGATTAGCTAGTTCTTTTATCAGCCTTCTTTTCACACTGAGGACAACTGAGGTACTCGTACAAAGCTATTACAAAAGGTGCAAACATTCACTGATTCTCAAGAAAGCAACACGATACAGTAAGAGTCAGGGGGGTGTAAACTTTTGAGCAGTGTAAACTGTAATTATTTTGTCTTCTGGGAAACATGTCAACATCTTACAGTACGTAGCTTCTGAAGGGCAGTACTAAATGAAAATAAAAGATCTTAACGAAGTAATAACAATTTACACTGATGATCCTGTTCAAAAGTTTACACCCCCCACTCCCTGGCTCTTAATGTATCGTGTTGCTTTCATGAGAATCAGTGAATGTTTGCACCTTTTTTAAATAGTTTTGTACGAGTCCCTCAATCGTCCTCAGTGGGAAAAGATGGATCTCAATATCATATAGCCGCTGTTGGAAAGGGGTCAAATATGCAGAAGATGCTGGAAAATGTTTCAGAGAAAGGTTAAGGTTGACAGTTCCTATTTGTGGAAAAAGCCTGGGAAAAACCTACCTCATGGAAAGAGTTTCACATTTTCTACCATATATAGTTTAAAAACTTGAAAACTTGAGAACAGCGTTTAAAGATTCTTATTCTCACTGAAAAACCTTTTTTTATTTTCAAAAAATATAATAATAATAATAATAATAATAATAATAATAATAATAATAATAATAATACATTTTATTTATATAGCGCCTTTCCTCAAGCTCAAGGACACTTTACACTTCATATACATTTAACAGGACAAAGTACATTACTATCCATTTCAACAGAACTTACAATCTCAATTACAAAGCAGGAAATAAACCTTCATTCAGTAAGAGACAGATAGTGCGCTGAGAAAAGAACTGCTTTAAGCTGAATTTTAAAGAGAGAAATAGAGATGTCACATAAAGACAAGGTATTTGATGTTTTACTTAATTAACTGCATAATCTTTTTGAAGGTAAACCTTTATTTTGAAATTGATGCATGCGACACGTTCCCAAAAAGTTGGGACAGGGGCAATTTTAGACTAATAGCGATGAGACAAGTTGAAATGAGAAGTTGATGTGAAACAGGTGAGGCAATCATCTAATCATAGTATATGAGGAGCCTCCAAAAAAGGCCTAGTGCTTCAAGAGCAAGGATGGGTCGTGGCTCGTCAACTGCCAGCAGATGTCTTAGTGAATAATCCAACACTTTGAGAACATTCCCCAAAGATAAATCGGTAGGATTTTGGGCATTTCACCTTCTACAGTGCACAATATAATTAAAAGATTCAAGGAATAAGGTCAAATCTCGGTGCGTAAAGGGCGAGGCGGAAAACCACTTCCCTCAGACATCACTGTTTTAAAAACCGTCATGAGTCTGTAATGGAGATCCTGACATGCGCTCGGGAATATTTGGATAAACCTTTGTCAGTCAACACCATTCGCCGCTGCATCCACAGATACAAGTTAAGGCTTTACTATGCAAAGCAGAAGTCATACATCAACACTGTCCAGAAGCACCGCCGACTTCTCTGGGCTCGGTCTCATCTGAGACGGTCAGTAGCACAGTGGAATCGTATTTTGTGGTCCATTGTGTCAACATTTCAAATAGTTTTTGGATAAAACAGCCGTCGTGTTCTCCGGGCCAAACAGGAAAAGGACCGTCCAAGCTGTTATCAGCGTCAGGTCCAAAATCCAGCGTCTGTCATGGTATGGGGGTGTGTCAGTGCGTCTTTTCCAGGGACGTCTCTGCATGTTCCAGCAGGACAACACCAAACCACATTCTGCCCGGATTACAAGTGCATGGTTGTGTAAGCAAAGAGTGCGGGTGCTAGCATGGCCTGCCTGCAGTCCTGACCTGTCTCTGATTGAGAATGTGTAGCGCATTATGAAGCGCAAAATAAGGCAACGAAGGCCTCGTACAGTTGCACAGCTGAAGAAATGCATAATGGATGGACGGGGGAAAATTCCGCTTGCTAAGCTTAACCAACTGGTGTCTTCAGTGCCCATTTGTGATTTGTTAATAGCATTCAAACGTTTCAACTTTGTCCGCAGTAATCTTTGCAGTAATGATTTGACAGCTGGTATTGAGACTGTGTACAAGCTGAATTGATTAGACTTATGCCTGTTTTGCTGTGGCATGTAACCATGGCCACAGCTGTCACTACTGCTGGTATCGCCGGCAGTATTGCATGAAGTCCATTCCTGATTTTCTCTTGATCACAGGAAGCATAATTTCCTTGGTCTGAGTGTGCCTTCAGAGCCAGCTAGCTAGGTTCGCCGCTAAAACTTTGAGGTGAGATATGAGCCCATATGAATTATTTGAATTATTAGTCAACGTGGCAATGCTACACTTACACAAATAGTGCCACCCCTGCAAGTACAGTAACTAATCAATGACTGGATACAAGCATGACATTAACTGCATGAGGAAAGCGCACTTAGCTAATAAGCTAGAAATTCGTACACTTTTATGCAGTCAGTTTTTGCAGCCGTGCTTCTTAAACCTGCTCTTTATTAAAGTTTAGAGAGTTAATAAAAACATTTCCGCATTGGATTGGAGAAACATACTGTAGGTTTACGTTTTCTTAAATTACAAATGCTACGCCAATGTATATTGGTGTAATCCCTCACAGGCAACACCTGAGGGGTTTTCCAAGACCTCCAGCACAAAAACACACTATTATCCAGCTACTTCCTGCATGTATGGTGTGTTTCCTTGGCATGCTGTCTTTATCGGTGTGTCGCATATCGGCCGAAGTTAGAATAGTCGAGGCCAATGTTGTTCTGAAAACTTCTAGGATATATTGTTTCACATTCATACACACAGACACACATACACTTATCCACACAAGTTGTTACGATGAGGTCAGCCCCCAGAGAGTCTGAGTGCAGGGAAAGTCTTGAGAACAGGAAACGAGCACGGCCTCTGAATGTGACCCCAAGCGAGAGTGGACCTCAAGAGTTTCAGCTATGAACAGAGCGACAGTGTGTGTGTGTGTGTGTGTGTGTGTATGGGTCCGCAGGGAAAGATAACGGCTATCAAACAAAGAGTCACACAACTAACCAGCGAAACCAAATACTCGGGTAGAATTATGCATTTGACTGGTTTATGGCCAGTGTATGTATGTATGTATGTGTGTGTGTGTGTGTGTGTGTGTGTGTGTGTTTGTGTGTGTCTAAGGTGTGTGCGTTTAACTGAAGAACACTTTGTAATATTAACCAGATTGTGGATTCCATCCTATCTGTGTCGAACTTCCTGAAAATCCTCTTACACAACTCCATACACACTGCAACAGGTGTGGAGGTGTGTGTTCTTTTGTGTGCACAGAACTAAAGCTAAAAGACATTAAAAGCGTTGTCTTTTTGACATTATTTATAGTCTCTCTACACTCTTTGTCTTCCTGTACCTATTTCTTCTTTTTAAGTCCTGGAAATCGGTATACTGTATGTTTGTGGATGATTGTTTGAGTCAGTGTGTGTGTGTGTGTGTGTGTGTGTTTGTGTTCATGCTTTTATTTATGCGTCTTTGTGTCCATCTGCTCAGCAGTACTCCAGCTGCTTGACCCACACCCACAGCTAGCTCCTGATTGGCTAAGGACAGCTAGGCCTGGAGAAGCTTGTCATGCCCCTTATGAACACACACACACACACACACACACACACACACACACACACACACACACACACACACACACACACACACACAAACCCTGGTCTGGAATCCGTCCACAACGGAGTTGGAATGTTGCAGTGAGATTGAGACCACAACACTCATATATTTCATCAGTTGTCATAATTTACTAATTTGTCAATTTATATTATAATTCTCAATCCGTCTTTGCTAATGCACAAATATATATTTTTTTAAAAGTTTCTGCATTTTGATGGACACAATAGTATAAATGATAACACATGATAGCAATGACTGTATTAATAGAACGGTTATTATTGTTATTATTATTAGTAGTAGTAGTTACTGACACCACCCTGAAGGTGATTATTTTCCTGTAAAGGCACTTCTTAAAGCATTTACTCTCCTTTTACAATATTTATAATTTATAAGGAGTATATGGTATAAAACTCCAATTCCAAAAAGGTTGGGACGCTGTGTAAAATGTAAATAAAAACCGAATACGATGATTTGTTATTCACAATAAAACACAGAAAACATATCAAATGTTTAAACTGGAAATGTAACATTTTAAGAAAAAAATGAGGTCATTTTGAATTTGATGGCTGCAACACGTGTCAAAAAAGTTTGGACAACAAAAGGCTGGAAAAGTACGTGTTACTAAAAAGAAACAGCTGCAGGAACATTTTGTGACTAATTTGGTAACAGGCAACTTGTCAGGCGTAGGTCATGTTTGGGTATAAAAAGAGTATCTTAGAGAGGCGGAGTCTCTCAGAAATAAAGATGGGATGGAATCTGGATGGAAACATATGTTGCTATAAAACCTGTATATACCTTTGAGCATTGATGGTGACTTTCCAGATGTGCAAGCTGCCCAATCCATAGGCAACAATGCACCTCCGTACAATCAGAGACGCCGGCTTTTGAACTGAGCGCTGATAAAAAACCTCTCCCCTTTAGTCCTCTTTCAAAATTTCAAATTTCAATTGGTCTGACCACAGAACAGTTTTCCACTTTGCCTCAGTCCATTTTAAAAGAGCTTTGGCCCAGAGAAGACGGCGGTGATTCTGGATCATGTTCACATATGGCTTCTTTGCATGATAGAGCTTTAACCAGCATTTGAGGATGGCACGGCGAACTGTGTTCACAGACAATGAGTTCTGGAGGTGTTTCTGAGCCCATGCAGTGATTTCCATTACAGAATCATGCCTGTTTTTAACACAGTGCCGTCTGAGGGCCTGAAGATCACAGGCATGCAGTATTGATTTTCACCCTCGTCCCATCAGCACAGAGATTTCTCCAGATTCTCTGAATCTTTTGATGATATTATGTACTGAAGATGATGAGATATTCATAGTCTTCGCAATTTTACATTGAGGAACATTATTCTGAAATTGTTCCACAAATTGATGCAGTTTTTCACAGATTGGTGAACCTCTGCCCATCTTTACTTCTGAGAGACTCCGCCTCTCTAAGATACTCTTTTTATACCCAGTCATCTTACTGACCTGTTCCCAATTAACCTCCAGCTGTTTGTTTTAGTAACACTTACTTTTCCAGCCTTTTGTTGCCCCGTCCCAACTTTTTTGAGACGTGTTGCAGCCTTCAAATTCAAAATGACCTTATTTTTTCCTTAAAATGGTACATTTCCTCAGTTTAAACATTTGATATGTTTTCTATGTTCTATTGTGAATAACATAGGTTAATGAGATTTACAAATCATTGCATTCTGTTTTTATTTACATTTTACACAGCGTCCCATCTTTTTTTTTGGAATTGGTGTTGTACAAAATACCAAATTACCCTAGCAATTCGCAAATAATTACAGTTTATTAATGAACGACACACCATAGTTTTAATTAGTTTATATATATATATATATATATATATATATATATATATATATATATATATATATATATATATATATATATATATATATATATATATATATATATATATATATATATATATATATAATTTAATTAATTGAATTAAAAGTGCACTTAAATATACCATAAAACTAGCATTGCTAAAAGTATACTAACAGAAACGATTAAAACTCAACTTAAAATCTAGCTAAACCTTATATAGAAATGAAAGATTATTTAAAAAAAAACAAAAAACCTAGCATTAATTCAAATTAAAGGGACGAAAACCCCTGCCTTCTCTGTTATGTTATTATGGAATTTTGCTGGCAAGGTTTGGGTCCACTTCACTTGTCCTCTTAGAGGAATGGGTGACTGAGTGTAAACCATTAACTCCTCACCTTTATCCTATGATGAAACATTTATCCCCTGATGGGAGTGGTGTCTTCCAGGATGACTCCGCCCCCAACTTCACTGACAGGGCACTGACAGGGAAATGGTGTAAATATAAATGCTGTGGCTTTCAGTTATCAGATCTCCACCCTGGTGAACACCAATGGGTGATTTTGGACTACCATCATCATCATCATCATCATCATCAAAACACTGACTGAGAGAATATCTTTTGGAAGAATGGTGTCCATTGTTCCAGTAGAGAGAGCTCCAGAGAATCTGAAGGAGTATTGAAGCTGTTCTGGGGGCCAAACCTCATGTTGGTTTTTAACTTTAATTTGTCATCCTGGTTGGTTCATTTCCTCTGTTGAGTTCCTTCTCCACCCTTCGGAAATCCACTCCAGGTTTTCCCACCAGCCCAAAACTTTTGTCTTGTTCTATCTGTGCACTCCATGGCATATCCCCACCTCCGGAGCTCACACAGATTACAAACGCTGTGGAGGGAGAGTGTGACTGGAGGGACTTGACCAACTTTTGCTCCTCCAGTTGGATTCCCTTTCTATGGATCTGTTCACTGTGAGGTTTTAGACACTCATAGCAAAAAGTGAGGAAGGCTTTCAGTGTGTGTATGCTTGTGTTTGTGTTTGGACTCAAGGAGTTGATGTGTCCTCGTGTATGAGTGTTTATAAGTGTGTGTGGGGAGAATGTCAGGAATAACTAGGAAAGGTTCTGGGAGACCCGGCTACTACTACAGGCTGCTGGGTCGAACCCGACTCCAGAGGCAACGCAGTCGCTCCAGGAGCAGGACCAGACCTGCAAATAAGGGTAAAGGTGCTTCTGATGCCTTCGTAATGTCAACCTTTTACAGTTTGTAACATATATTACATTAGATTACTATTATTTCGGATTCATGTCTATTTGACTTAACTGTAGCAGAGCAAAGTTACCAGAGTTAGGGTTAAGGTTACTCATGTACTGTACACTGCTAACCCTAACCCTTTCTTACCACTATTATACACAGCAACCTTAATTCAACCAACAGACAAATACAAATTCTTCAGACTTCTGAACAGTTATGAGCAGATACAGTTGTAGTTGGTTGTTGTTACTAGAACTTACATTCATATGGAAACCATTGTAACAAATTGTGTTACCACAACCATCAACACAGTGACACCAAACAATGCAACATAATGTTTCCACAACATTGCCATGACATTCCAACATCCGTTGACTTTTTTTTTTTGAAACCGGTATTGTCAGGTTACTCTAGTGATCACTCTGTTGGTCGTTTGTCCTGAGAAAAGCTTTATAGTTGCTACAAGCTGCGTATCAGCTTGTTTTGTTGCATTAGTGTGGCATTTTTAACATCTGTGTTGGCTGTAAAGTCACTTTATTGCATCTACGCTCAGCTTTGAGTGATGTGTGCCTCTAAGGGTGTGTGATATTTAATTTGGATTTGGTTGGTTTCAGGTCAACATTCAAACAGATTCATGAGCAGGCTGTAATAACACGCGACCTCATGCTTGTGATAATGACAGCGCTTTAAAGTTTCTCTCTCACACGCATACAGATACAATGGGGGGAAATTAGTATTGAACACATCAACATTTTTTTCAGTAAATATATTTCCAATGAGGTTATTCACATGAGATTCTCACCAGACGTCAGTATTAACTCAAGAAAGCCGCAAATATAAAGAATTCACAACCTTAAAGTACATAAATAAAGTTGTGTGTAATAAAGTGGAATGACACAAGAAAAAAGTATTGAACACGCTAAGAAAAAGCAGTTCTCCAAGGCAAGGTAAGGCAAGGAACCAGCTGAAATCTGTAATTAGTTAGAAAGTAATTATACCTCCTATCTGTGCAAATTAATATCAGCTGGGTTAGTAAATTGATGGTCTATAAAAAGGCTTTTCGTTACCAAGGACTCACACAAGAAACATCTCATGATGGGTTAAAGCAAAGAGCTCTCCCAAGACCTTTGCAACCTTATTGTTGCGAAGCATATTGATGGAATCGGATACAGACGTATTTCAAAACTTCTGAATGTTCCAGTAAGCACCACTGGGGTCATTATCTGCAAGTGGAAGCAACATCACTCCGTCATCACCCGGCCACGCACAGGAGATCCTCGCAAGATTTCTGACCAGGGAGTCAGAAGAATAATCAGAAGAGTAGCCCAAGAGCCAAGGACCACTCGGAAAGAGCTTCAGAAACTTGGAGGCAGCAGGTGCCATCGTGACAGAGAAAACAATAGGTAATGCACTCCAGTGCTCACGCTCACCCCGGAAGACTCCATAACTAAAGAAAAGGCATGTTGAAGCTTGTTTAAAGTTTGCTACAACTCATTTGGACAAGCCTATGAAACACTGGGAGAGTGTAGTCTGGTCAGACGAGAGCAACATTGAACTTTTTGGCTGTCATACTACACACCATGTTTGGAGAAGAAATGGCACTGCAGATCACCCTAAAAACACTACACCAAAGTTTGGAGGTGGAAGCATCATGGTGTGGGGCTGTTTTTCATCACATGGTACTGGCAGACTTCATATAATTGAAGGAACGATAAATGGAGCCCTTTACTGAGAGATTCTTGAGAAGAATCTGCTGCCATCCACCAGGATGATGAAGATGAGACGTGGGTGGAGCTTCCAGCAGGACAACGATCCAAAGCATACAGGAAAGGAAACTCTCAACTGGTTTCAGAGGAAAAAAAATCAAGGTGTTAGAATGGCCCAGTCAATCACCTGACTCGAATCCAACTGAACAATATTTAGACAATATGTTTAGAAGAATGGGCCAAAAACACACCTGAATAATGCGACCGATTAATTTCTACATACAGGAAGCGTCTTGAAGCTGTCATTACAAACAAAGGCTTCACCACTAAGCATTAAATAAATTTCAGATAGTGTGTTCAATACTTTTTTTCCTGTGTCTTTCCACTTTATTACACACATATAAAATTCTTTATATTTCCAGATTTCTTGAGATAATACCGAAGTCTGGTGAAAATTTTATGGGAATAGCCTCATTGGAAACATATTTCTTGAAAAAAATGTTGACGCGTTCGATATAATCTTAATGTTAATAATAATGTTGACGCGCCCCATTTATTTAATAAAACTTTATAAAACAAAACTAGTAAAAAGTTTCCTTTTGGTTACTGAAGTCAAGCTTCGTGTTAAGTTTCAATGTAGCTCAGTATTAATAATTCTGTCAATGGAAGGTTCTCACAGGTTATAGTATGTGTAAATGTGTGCACATGCACGTGACATTTTAAAAGTGCGATTAAAAAAAAATTCGAAAATGATGAAAATGTGTTAAGCCATGGATTTAGCAAAAGCTTTTACAGTCGCTGAGAAAACCCATTTGTTAAAGTCAAGCTAGACCGCTTGTTTGTGTTTGGATATGCGTCCTGTCAGTCATTTTATAGACACTCTACAGGCCACCTAAGATGCTTAAGAGCTCAAGGAAAAAATGTTTTTTTTTTGTTGTTGTTTTTTTTTTAAAAGAAAAAAAAAAAGACATAATTGAAATCTCAAACTCACCTAACCATTAGAGACCTAATCTTTAAACAACAACAACAACAACAATCTTACCTAATGCACATTTAAAGCCCTTTTAAGTTTAATTCTAAAAGTTAAAGAAGCCTGATAGCTCGAAAATCCTCTTCTTTACTTCTTTAACACACAAATTTATCATTTGTATTGTTTCCATCTAGTCACTAGATAATATGAGAGAGATAACGATCTACTTTAATTTGCTGTATTCAGTAGGACACAATAGAAAGAAACTCTGAGCACTCTATGGGACGCCAACTTGCCCAGAGCTTGTGTGCGTTCGAGATTTATGTTAGTTTTGGCCCAGTGCCATCGAGGCGTCTGAAAGGAATGCCCGCTGTTAAAGAGAGAAAAAGAAACGCTTCAGAAAACGTTTCCATCAGGAAATTATTTACAATTAAGGCTGAACTATACAAGCACGTGTGTCTGATATTGTATCTGCAGGTGTATCATCGCAATCGCTTTTTGTCATCTCGTCCACTAAACATCGGGCGATCGGGTAATGGAAATCCCGCACTGTTTTGGACTCGCACAATTTAGAGCTTCGTTATCTTAGTTGTTTGTCTGCGTCGATCAAACACAACACGGTCCAGCGAGACTCTTATCATGCCCTACGGAGTTAAGCACCATGATGGATTTCATTACGCGAATCTAAAAGTAACCGAAGGAGACATTGAGCTCAATGGAAATGAAAAGTTCGAAACATCTATGGCACTGGATTCTGTGATTTCCTTAAGTGAGATTAGTCATGGGTAGAACTTTGGTTTATTTTTGTTTGTTTATTTATTTAGTTTTCATTTGAACCAAAGTTTAAGCACCTCAACAGTTTCCCTCGATCATGGAATGATGGATGCATTGGACATCCTGCCTTCTCTGGGAGCTGTTAGAATGAAAATAGAACATCAAACTCCAGGCTGAGGAAATTAGCTATTGTAATGACAGCTACAGTCAGTAATATAAAGCCTCGCGTTATATTTGCATGTTTCGTGATTCTTTTTTATAAGGAAAGAAATATGTGGCATGCTATCATAGGAAAACAATCAACAACAGGCTAGTGTGATGCAGGACAATTTGAAGCGTAGTCCATCCCCCCCCCCCCCCCCCCACCCCATTTATAGTTTCATTTAATGTTGTGGAACGCCCATGAAAGAAGTTCGTTCATGTTTTCACTTATGTTCCCGTAGCTGTAAACACTCTTTCCGTCTACAGCTCCTTGAAGATAATAACACAAGATAATAGATAATAACACAAAAGAAGTAGCATGACATGTTACCAAGAACCTGCAACACTTCGTCCGTCTTTAAGACAATTAACGCGTCGGAAACCTTAAGTTACAGGTCTTGTTACCAAGCGATGACTCTGGAGACTCTTTCCAAAAATGTTAACGAAACCTCTCCAAATTTCCACATATCACCTTATTATTAGCTTTAGCTCATGTTTTTCAAGTTTTTTTATGATTGTTGCTTCAAAAATTTTCAATGCAACTTGCAGACTTTTTTTGTGCCTTTTTTTTTTTCAGAAAATAGGAGAAATCGCAATAGCATGAAATTGTTTCGCACGGACTTTCACAGACCTTTTAGCTGTACTCATGTTTGGTTGAATGCACGGTTGAATGCACGTTGTGATGACGTCACATGACGCGTCTTGGCCCAAATCTGCGGGGTAATGTTGAAAAATTGCAAACGACTCGGAATATTGCGGAATTTCAAAATTCTGGCGCGACTGCTACACGTCTGTGTGTAAGTGATTAGACATATTACTATATTCGAAACGTATACGTCGGAGCCGAAACTATTGTCTGAGCTGAGCTTAATCCACATCATCTGACCAATAAGATTTGAGTATTCAAGCCAGCCGTGGTGAAATGATGTCCCGCATATCATAGATTAAGTGATATATTTTTTTACATTTTATTTCACACTATTGGACCTATTAAAAAGTATTCAGACACGTCCTATAGCGTCCGCATTGTAGGTTACGTCCAAGGGAAGAGCCCACTCACATCGTGGTCTATGATAGCAAGTTTGCGTTAGTCTTTATTTTCAGACATCAGTCAAAGCCGTACAGACGGGAAGATAATAATATTATCAAAAATGTGTTTTCTCAGATGGGTCACACATTCCATTAGTGCTGGTGATGTTTTTCTCAGGGTTCTTTCCTGTCAGATTGGAGGACAAATCCTCTCACAATTCGTGCAGATAACAGAAAACGACAGCTGCCAGCCTGTGTGAAGTGGCTTCATTCTCAGTTTTCTGGAACGCATGTAAGAATATATCAGAAGAAACAGAAACGTAACGATCCGAGTCTGAATTTCACTAACAGACGTCGATTCTCAAAAGGTCACGCACTTTAAGCCTGCTGATGTTGCTTGTTCACTGATAAGTCCTGTAAACAGAGTGTCATAGTCTGTGTCGGGAAAAAAGGAAGTTTCAAAAGACTGGATTTGGGAAGTGTCTGGCGTGAGCTGGCGACGTTCCTGGCTGTTACACTTTACCCGGAAAACTCTGGAAACTGCGGCAGACGACGGCTCAAAGTCCTGCAGTATGACTGTGGGTCACATGAGAAGCAACGCCGGTTCTACTCCATGTGTGTGTGTGTGTGATTGGCACAGATAGTGGGGAAAATTTCAGGAGCGTTTGACAAGCTAGGAGTCAATAAACATGGTGTAATCTAACATTATGACAGCAAGGAATTCTGGGCCACCTGAGAAAGTCAAAACAAGAGAGGAGAAAGGATGATGAAATGAGGAAAACAGCTGGGGGAAAAAAAGAGAGAATGGCAAATAGATAACGGAAGAGATGAACTAAGCTGTTTGAGAGAAATGTGCGAACCCAGCGAGTCTGAAGTCAAAGACTACTACTCAAAGAACAAATTAGAATCCTAGTTTGTTTTTTAGGCGTCTAAAAGTTATCAAATTAAAAGGATTTTTCTGCTGTTTGCTTTCGATTCGCTTTGATCTCTTCTCCGTGAACTTTTCATACCTTAAATATGACATTTCGAGGGTTTTTACGTCATTTAACACATGAATGAAGCACAATGAACTAGAAGCCCGGTGATGGGGATACAATTCTTTGGGTTTACTGATAAAGAAACTGCCGACTAATGTTCAGGTTAAAATGTAATAGGTTTACATAAAACGAAACACCGCTGAAATAAAAGACGTGCAAGGGGGGGTGCAAACTTTTACACGGAAGACGCAAGGGCAATATTAAGAAATCTTTATTAGTGAAGAACTACATCCATTACATCCTCTTAAGCCTAATTATTTCGAACTTTTCCAAAGAGTTGACTGTGGATTTGTGCAGTGATCCAGTCAGCCAATCACGTCGCAGGACTGCATAAAATCATGCAGATACAGGTCAAGGGCTCACATCGAACATTAGAATGCAGGGAAAAAATAAGTGATCTTAGGGACTTCGGCCATGGCGTGGCTGTTGGTGCTAGAGTATTTCAGAAAATACTAATCTCCTGGGATTGTCCCCGCACAAGAGTCTACACAGAATGGTGCAGGAAACAAAAAACATATCCAGTGTGGGAGGTTCTGTGAACAGAAACGCCTTATTGATGAGAGAGGTCAGAGGAGAACGACCAGACTGGTTCGAGTTGACAAGAAAAGGCTACGGTGACTCGAATGACCACTCTTTACGACCGTGGTGCACAGAAAAGCATCTCAGAACATGTAGAACCTTTCAATATACTGTAGATCCACTGTGTTGAACTGAACATAAAAATCATGACGTGCTGTTATACAGAAAAAGGGATGAAAATGATAACATCAGAACATCTTTTCATGTTTCATATGAACATTTCATGTTGTTTTTGTCTTTGCTTTGGTCCGCATTTAAGGTGTGTTTCTTTAAAGAACGCGAACGCTGGTCTTTATCTAACGTTGCCTACATACTACAGTGAGTTTATTAGTGAGCTTGCTGTTCCAAAGCAAATGAAAATGCTGCTCTAATTACATCAACAACGAAAAAGCCTCCTTATTGGAAGGTACAGGGCTCCGACTAGCACAGTGTGTTCAGAATTAGTCTTCAGTCGAAATATTTTCCAATTACTTCAGCCTTGACAAAGACGCCTCTGAAAGGTCTGCACTCAGATTCTCTTTCCATGTGCTGACAAAGAATAGCAGCTTCTAACAGTCCGAATAAAATCAGTGCAATTAAAAACTTTCTCTCGACAACAAAGTCGAAAACTTTGTAACGGGAAACAATTTCATCAACTTATCGAGAGTGTGTCTTGTTTGTAGATTTTTTACTTCTATAAATACAAAATTTTCAAAATACAAATAAATATGAATAACAATACAGTTATTTTTACAGACGTTAAATGAAGTATCATGAAATATGTTTTTTTGGTGTCTCTATAGTCCATAGTGAGGGTATGAATGGGTGTGTGACTGTGTGTGAGATTGTGCCCCGCCTTGTGCCCCCAAGTCCTCTGGGATAGGCTCCAGGCTCCCGCGTGACCCTGTGTAGGATAAGCGGTACGGAAACTGGATATATAATCAATTGACATAACAATATAAATGCAATAGAATGAAGTAAAATATAGAAATGAAAAATATTCAGTAAAGGGATTAAACGTTGCAATTAAAATTAAATTAAATGGTTGAAATATGAATTCATTCAAGTTTAGCTTAAATTTTCCAAAAAAATGAAAGAAATTGGACAAATTGACTTTTGAATGAATTGATTAGTTATTTGGCAGAAGCTTTTTATCCAAAGATACTTTTAAGTGAGCTAAGCAGATGAAGTATCAAGTTTCATATACGACAATGATGAATTAATAATAATAATAATAATAATAATAATAATAATAATAATAATAATAATATTGTAATTGCTTTCATTAGAAAACTTTGCTGTGTTATTCTGGTCCTGCGAAGTCAACAGATTACTTTACAAAAGCAGCGTCACATTTACCGGATTTGTTTTTGTTTTTATTAATGTGAACTGACTTGCACTGACTTCCTGTTGCCTCAGAGAAAGACCTGAACATGAACCGGACATAAGTGGTTCAGTGATGATCAGCCCTCGGCTCCGACTCACAACACACTCATGATAGTTCACGCTGAACATCCATGAACGTCACCATTAACAAACAAACACTTGTATTGATTGGAACATGTTGTAATTGAATATTTTTTTATTATTTTATAAGTTTCATTTCATTCGGACTTCCAGAAAGTGTGAACCCTTCCAATGCTGGGAAACTACAAACTGTAGTTGACTGTTACAAAGCTCTGACACTTGAGATTCCTTCCATAAATGTTACATAAACGCGTCCAAAAAAAAAAAAAACCCCTCACACATCAACAATGATGTTGTTTTTCTTAAATTGGTTTATTTTTAGTCTTCAGCTGTTACTGTAAATAAAACAATAATAAAAACGTATTAGAACAATAACACATTAACCCTTTAACGCATGGTGTTGCCATGCAATGAATTTTTCTTCAATTTTTTTGATAGGAAATAATACAAAACTACTATTTTCCCATATAACTGGAAATGGAGCGCTTTAATTTTGACTTAACATTTAAAAAATCCCATGTGAGATGACCAGGATGTGCTGTTTGCACTTCCTTTTCTGCAATCACACTGTATGGCGAAGGTCATCATCTCTCAAAATGTAATCAATTTTTCAATATTTGGGCAAAACTACTTAAAGGAAAACATTTAAACACCATCTGAGAGAAGTTAACATTTACTTTGTCACTTAAACAAGTTTATATATTCTGAATATTCTGCTCAATGGTAAAATGTACTTGTTGCCATATGACAACAACATGCAGTAAAGGAACTTACAGTAGTATGTGCATTCATGAACTGAAACAGGCCTACAGAGTAACAAAGACACCAGGCTTCTCTAATAGTATATTTACATTTTTTTTTCACATTGAAAGTAAGAAAAAACGGTTGTAATTTCAGACATTTTGCAATTGCACCTTATTTTCTAAATTTTATATTTCAAGAGAAAGAATTAAAAACACACTTAACCCAAAACCATGTTTTTTTTTTGTATGTATTTTGCTTGAGTAAATCCGTCCACATACTTTTTACAACTGAAATTTCCTTTCTAGAAGTTATCACATGTTTACTAGGTGACAAAAAAAAAATTAAAATTAAAAATAGTAATTAGAATTAGTTATTTTTGACTATATGATACTTTCCACCATTTCACACGGTTGCCATACGGCAACAATTTACCTCCCCTACGACTACTCCCCTAAAATATTTTTCTCAAAAAAAGTTAATATATGTTTAATACTTGAGCTAATTCATAAAAGACGGTTGTTTTTTAATGTAAATGTAATAATTCATGCAGTAGAGAGTTATTATAAACCTAGTGTTTATGTTACAGTCGGAACCACTGTCCAAGCTGTGGTTATATTCAATTAATCCACACCTTCTGACCAATCAGATTTGAGAATTTCACCACGCTGCAGTATAAGGTTTATTAATATTGATGCTTTATAATTTGTTCATGCTAGCTAACACAATCAATAATTATGTTACGGGAGCCTCAATGTATTCATGTGTAAATGCTCTAGTGGTCATTACATGTATCACAGAATAGTGTTATCTACAGATTTAATTCCCAGTTAAAAGCTGTGCACAATGTCTCACTTGCAAACAAGTCCTTGCTTCATGAAACAATAGAGATTGAATTAGTTAGTGAAACTGTTTTGGTATTGTAGAGGCATAGGAACATCCTAAACCGGAAAGCTGGGAAACACTACGACATTCCTGCCCATAGTACAGGAAGTGTGTTTTCTGACTGTGTGTGTGTGTGTGTGTGTGTGTGTGTGTGTGTGTGAGAGAGAGAGAGAGAGAGAGAGAGAGAGAGAGAGAATGTAAGCATGGTGTACGTCTGCCTCACAAATGACAGATGGAGAATATGGAAGCAATTTTGAAAACCTGGTTGACATTAGCAACAGGTCCAGTGTTTTTAAATGCTCAGTGTGTGAAACCTGTGTGTGTGCGCGTGTGTGTGTGCACGTGTGCAAGTGTGCTCGATCACAGATCAGTTTTGCTTTCCTGTGTCTCTGAACCTCTGAAATTAAAACACACTTCCTGGACACACTCCTCACAGAACACACGTCCTGTCTTTAGCACGTGGTAAGTAAACTAATTCGACTGACAATACTTGTCCGTGATGTTAATTAGGGATCGGTGTGTCTTAAAATGGCAGTTTATGTTGGAATCTGTATATCTGTATACTGCTTCTGAACATTTCCTGAATGAACTAATTGAATACTTTGAATGGGCGAATAAGTTTAATAAAAGGTTAGCCTAACACCCCTTGCTCGAAATACTAACTAGCTCGTTGACTTTTTCCGTTTCAATTACCATCAGCAAGCATCGAATCGAATTAATTATCATTCATTTCTTACCATTTCACC
>NC_030443.2:5819254-5874254 GCF_001660625.3 Ictalurus punctatus
ATGAAGAGATCTAAATCTGCGTATACATTGTTGTGGAACATTAGGAGGGTTGTGTTAGTTCAGTACGTTGTGTTGAAGGCTGTGCTTTAAGTCTCACATTCCACACACAAAAAGAAGACGTGCTCGGATCTGCCTCTCGTACCATTGTATAGTTTGTTTGGGCTTGCTTACGTGACGCAACATGGCCTGAATAGTCCGTATTTGTTGTTTGGATGTTCTCCTCCATTTGAAATCCATCGCTGCTTTTTTGCAGGTCACTATCCTGTAGGTATTTGTAAATGTTTATCACACGCTAACATTCGCTCTGTTTTGATCTTTCCCTGTTTCAGATTCTCCTCCTGAGAGAGCAGGACGGAGGCGGAGCATGCCCGGCTCCGCCCCTGATAAAACCCCGGCCACCATGGAACCCACAGCCGCTGCCACGCCCTTTAGAGTTACAGTAAGTTATCATGCGCGGTATTAGAACTGACAAAGACGTCTCTGTCGTATCCGAAGGCTGGTCATTTACAGAGAAAGCATTTCATACACATAAACTTTATAAAAAATAAAAAGATATATAACTCATCAGTCTGAATCGAAGATTTAAATAAAAACTTTTATACAAAAGAGTATAAATGAATCAACACGCAAAACATTTTCACAAAACATTTGAGTTATTAATTCATTTATTTGTTTTAAAAACTTTTATCTGGGCATGTACTGAAACATGTACTGTACACATGTTAAGTGAAGTTGTGTGTGTGTGTGTGTGTGTGTGTGTGTGAGAGAGAGAGAGAGAGACAACGTACTGCAACTTTTTTCTAATTTCCCATTTACCCTTCAAAGATTTTTTTTTTTTATTTGCAGAAAACTAATCTCCTCTTTCAAGTTTTACTTGTAAGTTGTGGTTTTGCTGTTTTAATTCAAACGCGTCTCCGCCCTTGTAAACGTGAACATTTCCTCAGTTGTCCAGACCGACTAATAAACAGCTTGTTTCTAGTTTATAGATACAGCCGCGTAACTGATAACACGTGAGTCCTACTTTAAATGTTTAACATCCTGGTATTTAAACAGTTTAACAGACGTGTCCCCCCCCCCCCCCCCCCCCCGAAATGTATAAACATGCTGAGATTAAAGTGAACAGATGTCTGAAGTTGGACTGGATGAGTAAAACTTAATCAGAAGTCTAGGCGCTGTGGTTCTTGGATATTTCGCAATTAACTCTTGAATTCTCAAATCTGATTGGTCGGAGGGTGCTGATTCATTTTCGATAACAGTACAGCTCTGATGAAAGTTAACGCTTTCATTGGCGTTTCTATAGGAAACAACTCATTCACAGAGCTAATGGTGCGTTCAAGCCATGACGGAAAGATCGTATTTACGAGTCAAACGCACACGAACGCCACCACCGAGTCGTAATTACGTAATTCAAGAAGTTTTCGAGTTGGGGGGCGGGTCAGTATAAAACATGGCGGAAACAATGGATGCAACATCTGTAGTTGACGGTAAATTTGTTGAAATTGAATGTTTCCTCGTCTCAGAATCTGTTTTCAGTTATTATGTGTTTGGTTTATGTAGCAAGTTATTATCAGGCTTTTTTACTTATAATAAAACAAGCTGATTGCCTGCACAAAATACGACAGCATCGTCCTATTATGATATAACATGTAACAATAAAGTTTTCCGTGGCTTCAAAAATTGGTTTAAAACATTTTAAAATTAAAAAAAAAAAAAAAAATCAAAACACACCTGATGCTCATTTTTTGTTCTTCGTTTTCTAGTAGAGTTTTTTTTGTGTAGTTAATTAAGAGAAGGTACACCGCCATCTCGCTCTGACCAAAGTGACCTAAACGCACCTGATGTTGTAATTACGACTTCCCAACTCGTTAATGCAAACTTCCCAGGAGGAAGTAAGACTAATAATAACTGCTGGGGGGAAAAACCGAACAACACGCTGTTATAGAGTGTGAAGAAAAGCATATCATTGTTGATTGTTGAAGTTTACTGTTAGGAGATGTTTATCTAACAGTTATGGGATGGAGTCTCCAGTGTTAGTGCTTTGTAACACTCGGTAAGTCTTCAGAGGTTTAGAGAACATGGATCTGCATCCCTTTTTGAATTATTAGCTTCAAGAGAAAGACAAAAAAAGACAGGCTAGCAAGGAAGTAATGTTTTTTTTTTTTTTTTTTTTTTGGGATGTTCCACTATATTAAATGTAACCGATTAAAAAGTTTGACTTGTTATAACCATCTAAACCATTGGTCACCAACCCTCTTCCTTGAGCTCTACCTTCCTACAGGTTTCATCGCCAACCAAAAGCTAACACGTGTTTATGTGTATGAAAAATTGAATCACGGTGCTGATACTTGTCCTTTGCACTGTGACAACACTATAAGACCTTACCTCTGACTTACTCCTCCACATCTCATACCTCACAATTGTTTTAAAATTCATAATTACACTGGACGATATTTGTTGCACTAAAAGTCTCGGTGTAACAATGAAACAATTGACAAAGACATTGATATGGAATTAGCAGACATGCGTTAAAAAAGTGGTGTCATTTATTAGAATAGCAAATAGTTTAATCATCACATTATTCTGAAAACACACACACACACACCGAAAAATGATCACAACACACTGGGCAGTCGTATCAACTGAGAAAACAGTCATGCTGTTTCTCACACCAGGACCAGCAGGAAAAATGAATCCAGATCTATAAATGTAATTACTTCTATCTCTAGCTATAATAAGCTTCCTCTATATTTGATTTAGTAGTTGCAGTCGAAAAAAAAAAAAAAAACCCCATCAGAATCATGTTTAGGATCGAGTACTTTTTTTAATTGCTTAAAGATATCGTTCTGACACTAATGCTAAACTGAGACTAAATTAAGATTGATGACGGTAAGTGGATCCGGAGGCTAGGCCAGGAGCACCCTGCATGGATATATATTGCGATGTGCAGGAGGAGCGAGGTTACTTTAACTACTGTACCTTCTCTGGTTTTTTTGGACTGTTCTTTGATTAATCACTGTATTTAAGCTTAGGGATTCAAGAGTTGAGATCAGTGGTCACCAACCCCATTCCTGGAAATTAACCTTCCTGTAGACTTTAGCTCCAACCATAATCGAGCCCACCTGACCATCTAATCACTGCCTTAAGATGTTCCTGATCACCTACTGTAAAACAAGGCGTTTTCTAAATGGCGATTCAGACGAATGTATATCAAGTGAACTAAAACTGACATAGATTGCATGACAAGATGTGCATTTGGGCCCTGAAAGCGATTATTTTCTTATACCAGAACGTCAAGGAGTGTCTCAAAGTTAAGTCACGTTATACCACAGCAATTCACATTAATATCGTTTATGGCAATTATTTCTGGGATAATATTTTGTCCAAAAAAAAAAAAGCTATAGTGACAGGCCTGTTAGAGCTTTACCTCAGACTGAGACTGGAGACTCCTTTCAAAAAAATCTCCTCACAGGAAATTCAACATATCTATGTATTAGAATGAATGCATTAACATTAACCTGCAACCTATAGTCCAAGCTGTTGTTACAGAAATAGATCCATCTGAAAGATAGATAGATAGATAGATAGATTTAGATTTTTATAGTGCTTTTCTAGACACTCAAAGCGCTTTTACAATGTATACGGGGAACTCTCCTTAACCACCACCAGTGTGTAGCATCCTCCTGGATGATGTGACATCAGCCATAGTGCGCCAGAACGCCCAAAACACCAGGTATTGGTAGAGAGGAGAGTGATATAGCCAATTCAGAGATGGGGATTATCAGGGGGTCTTGATGGTTAAGGGCCAATGGGGAAATTTCGCCAGTACACCGAGGTTATCCCCATAGTCTTTACGATAAGTGTCCTGGGATTTTTAATGACCACAGAGAGTCAGGACCTCGGTTTAATGTCTCATCCGAAAGACAGTGCTGTTTTTACAGTGTAGTGTCCCCATCACTCTACTGGAGCATTAGGACCCACACAGACCACAGGGTGAGCGCCCCCTGCTGGCCTCATTAATACCACTTCTAGCAGCAACCTTAGCTTTCCCTAGGAGGTCTTTCATCCAGGTGCTAGCCAGGCTCAATCCTGCTTAGCTTCAGTGGGAAAGGATAGATAGACAGATAAGCAAGATTCCTAAATAGCTTTATAACTCATTTATGAATGCAGTGACAATCACAGACATTAATACACTAAATGAGCATATATCATCATAATAGCATGCCATAATAGATTTAATAAAGCATGTATTAACCAGCCCTTTTAAATTAATGATACAGACTAAATCAGTATCTAAACTAGTAAGGAAATGTTGTTTATGCACCAATGATTGTTTCAAACAAACCTTTTTTTTTAATGTGAAGATGAGATGCAATGATCTTTTTAACCCAGTCACTATAGGTTGCTCTGTAAAGGTCATTTTGTCGCACATGTCTGCGCACAGACATGATCATACATGGAAGTGCAGAAAGGCTAATTAGGTTCCAGCCTTCAAAAGCCTGATGCTTGTGGCCAAAAAAAGTGTGCAAAAGGTATCAAATGCTCTGTGGCCTGTGGGTGGAGTGTCTGAAATTGAGACTAATATCTGATTAGTGTCCTTTTACTCCATCAGGATCAGACAATTACTGTATGATATTTGACTTAGCTATCTTGAAGTGAAATCGAGTGGTCTGATTTAATTATCTTCAGATGATGCATAATGGATTATATTAGGACTTGGATTTTAGCTACACTCAAGTGTCGTACATCATACCACTATCAGAATATTCTGTGACCCCCACTTATAGCTGGACTTATAATAGAAGCCTGCTAATGTGGTGCTATCTTTAATATTAAATTACTTATGCGCTATTTGTTTTAAACTTTAGTAAGAAAAAGTCTACTCGAAATTCCTAACTATATTCATGAACAGAATGCATTCATATTTTTTTAAAAAAATACCAAACAACAAGAACAACAACCTGGGATCACAGATGTGAGTTATGCATAAATCAAGCATTTTGCCTGCTGAACAGATTGAGCCAGGAGATGCAGTCAGAAACTCACAGATGGATAGATTACACTGGACCCTGGGGCTCTAAACAAGCTCCAGGTTCCCACAAGCCACGAGTACAGGAAGGCGTGGGAGTCTACGAACGCGTAAACTGCGATCCGGAGACCTCTAGAACTTCTCGTGCTGCTACAGAATGGGACAAAAATGACAAACTTTCAAGCAGACAAAGAAAACAAAACAAAGTTATCCATGGCCTGCCCCCCCCCCCCCCCCCCCCACTGGATTGTTATTGTTTGGGAAAAGATATGCAGTACCGTTAAACTGGTAAATAAACATAATCAAGAAATTTTGTAACGTGAAAATGCTTCTAGAAAAAGAATTCACTGCAATGTTTACGAGAAGTAAAAATGAAACTTTTCCAAGACTGCCAAATTGGCCATGCTGTCATTCACAACAACACCAGCCAATCATGTGCATCTGTTTGCTCGTGTATGCAGAAGATGGTAAATAGTCATATGATAGGCAATGGAATAAGGTGGGAATTGAAAAATAACCAAATTGGTAAAAAGCCGGGTTTAAAATCCCACTCCATGCCCCCAAATTGCATCCAGTCTCTTATAGTGTTGTGCCGTTTTTATAAGAAACGCCTCAGACAGGGTCATTTCTAGCTATAAACTGTATTAACAGTCACGTAATGCAGGATTTGTATAGTGAGGTGGTGCAGGGGGTTCGGAAAAGTTTAGACCATAGCTGAAGGTTCTTTCCGAACGGCACTTTTAAACATGCCCATTGTGGTATTGTCAAGATACACATTAAGATCCGATATAATCACGATGTCATGTATTCATTTGTAAATGAAATGCTGTGTGTCGCATTTCAAACAAACTGAAGATACCAAAACACTGGGAAAGTATTTGCGTAACCATGACGAAGAGCGGGATTTCCGTTTAGTAACTAAAGCTCATTGCCTAGCATCCCATCTGATCATCTGATCATTTGTTCTTACTGAATAGAAAAGAGAACATGACACTCAGCCCTATAACAAGTTTGTTGGTGCTACATGATGCGTTGAAAGTTCAGTACTGATTGAATAGTACAATATGGGCAAATATTTCCAATACTTTCACGTATTTGTTTAAATAGGCTACACCATTTTGATATCCAGTTATGCCTATAGACAACTCAAATTGTGCAGTGAGGAGTTTGTATGTGTTCCTTGTAAAGTTTAAACAGCAAGGATCGCCATCGCTAACTAGCTGTTTTTTCAGAAGTACAACACAATTTCTGCAGCCTTTCTGTAGCATTCGTTTTAAATGATAGCTTGATAACATGTTGGTGTCCAAATGAAATTCAGAATTTTTTCCCCGCCATAATCTAAAAAGAATGATGAATCCATGCCTGTTATTTATAATACAGCAATACTGACGTATGGCAAGGTCTGAGGAAGATATTTATGTTGAGGATTGGAATATAGTAACCACAGCAGTGCATACATCTCTCTTAGCTTCCGAGTTTGTCCTCCATCTCCTAATTTGCATCTCTGCACTGTGCCTTCACAATGTAATTAGTGCACTGAAACCCTGAGTGATTAGTCTGTGATTAGGGGTGTGTGAGAGGAGGGAATTGTGTACGTGTGCATGTGTGTGTGTACGTACGTGCGTATGTGTTCATTTGGCTAGAGAAATCAAATATGCAGATGCTGTAATTGTGAATAGAGCAGCCTAATAAATGGCTGTTTACAATTACATTCATATCAGAACTTGTAGGGGTGGGCATGCTTTAGCGCTTTGTGCGGAGCAAATGTCTACACAACGGTAGGAGTACATGAGCATGTGGAGACTGTGAGGACGTCCCAAACAACTAAACAAGCAAACATTTACTTTTAATTACTGAGGCTGAGGTAAGGGGTAACAGTTTACTTAATGGTGGCATTCATTAAGCTACACGATGGGTACTTTATATAAACCTGCAAGGCATTTTAAAGGTTTATTTTAAAAGGCATTCATAAAGTTACATTACATCATGACATCTATATAACCCCTGTATGACAACTGACAAATACCTAGAAACAATTGTTTATTTAAAAGATTCATAAGGCTACATTACATCTACACTACATGACATACTGACTTCTGACAACTGACATAAACCTACAGGCATTATAAATGTGTATTTAAGAGTATTCATAAAGCTACATTACAGCTACATAACCCATTCCTTTCAACTGACATAAACCTACAGGCATTTTAAATGTGTATTTAAGAGTATTCATAAAGCTACATTACAGCTACATAACCCATTCCTTTCAAATTACATAAACCTAACAGGCATTTTGAAAGATTTATTTAAAGGTATTCATAAAGCTAGATTACATCTACATAAAATCTACATAACTCCTTCATAACAACTGACATAAATCTATAGGTATTTCCAAAGGCTTATTGTAACAGGCATTAACTGTCATAAGATCTGTTTGTTACGTTTATGTCAAGCTGACACCTATTGGGATAAGCTCTTCTAAATTTTAAGGAAGGTTTATGACAGTTAGGAAAGTTATAAAGGGCTTATGTCGAGGTGCTATGTACAGTATTGCTATAAACAATACTTGTCTTAGGTGTTACTACAGCCTTTATGACAACTGACATATTAGAATAAGCCTTTCTAAATGTCTATCTAGGTTTATGACAGTTGCAATGAAGGACTCATGTAGGCGTTATGTATTGCTGTGGACATCAGCGTGTTAAGTGAAGTGTTACCAAAGCCATAGTGCTATGTGTTGCTATGGACAACAGCCTTAAGTGTTATCAAAGACTTTATGAAAGTTGATGTCTGTCGGAAACAGCCTTTATAAATGCTTATGTAGGTTTATGACACCTGACTTAAAGGGCATATATAGTTGCATCAGCACAAACACTAGATTTACGTTAATTGTTACCAAAGTCTTTATGACAGTAAACACCTGTTAGAATAAATCTTTACAAATGCTTATGTAGGTTTATGACAGTTGTCATGAAGGACCTATGTAGATTCTATGTATCACTATGACCACCACCTGTAAGTAAAGAGTTTTCACAGTCTTTATGACAGTTGACACCTGTTAGAATAAATCTTTACAAATGCTTATATCAAGTTATGACAGTTGTTATAATGTGCTTAAAGTATACAGTTGCTATTGATCACCATGGACACTGGTTTTACTGGTTTTATATCTGTTAGAATAAGCCTTTATAAACATTTAAGTAGGTTTATGACAGATGCCATAAGGAGCTTATGTATGTGCTATGCATTGCTATGGAAAATAGACTTAAGTACAGTGTTACAAAAGTCCTAATGACAATTGATGCCTGTTAGAATAAGGCTTTATAAATGCTTATGTAGGTTTATAACAGTTGTCATAAGGAGCTTATATAGGTGCTATGTATCGCTATGCAAAATAGACTTAAGTGTTACCAAAGTCCTGATGTCATAAAGGGCTTATATAGGTAACACTACCATTACACCCACCACTCAGGTTAAATGATGTAGGCATAGTGTTATTTAGTAAAGCCAACATCTCTGAGTGTGTGCGTGTGTGTGTGTGTGTGTGTGTGTGTGTGTGTGTGTGTGTGTGTGTGTGAGTACACACTGTATGTCTCTATAAGCTGTCACTCTCTTTTGCTCTCCTCTTTTACTTCATTGTGCTGCACTTCTGCCCCATCAGTCTCAAAGTAAGACGCATACTTTTCACTTCATCTGCCCTTGCCTCCTTGTCTTTCTATCGCTCTTTCACTCTCTCTTCTCTCATTCTTTTTCAAATTTCTCGGTCACAGCCCAGTGTCTCCATGGTAACTAGAAGAGTTGAGCGGCTGAACACACACACACACACACACACACACACACACACACACACACACACACACACACTGAATATAAATAAAAAGAAATGAAAGATGACATGGAATTAGAAGTGGTAATTATATCGAATGACCTTAAATCATGTTAGAAAGGTTCTTTATGTTCTGTATAAAATCTCCACCTCCTTGTTCTCTCTTCTGGTGTGCAGTTGGAGACCATAAACTCTCTACTTCTCTCTTTACCAAAACAGCACAAGACAAACGTATGGAGATTCATGTAAACTCCTTAAACATGGTGTTATTTTCTATTTCTCTTGCCATTTGCTCATTTTCTAGTGGTCTTCTTCACTGATCTTCTACTCTATGCAGATGACTGTGGAGCAGTGTATTTGCCAATGCAGGACATTGTTTATTCCCTGTGCAGATATTTTTACCTATATTTAATTCAAGCAAACAATTCCAAGCTAAACTCCTGGTTAGTATTTCATTGAAGCATCACAGTCCCACAGAATGCTGACTTTTCCAGGACATTTGACAGGACGGTCATAACTCATGCCCCCTAAGAATCACTTACAATCACTCACTTCTGATCTTTAACAATAACATCCATAGTAGAATCCATACTGACCCCTTACTGACATTAACACTGATGACCAGTCCAGTCTAAAGTGTTGACTGAATTAGTTAATGAATGAATACTGACTGTAGTCCATCTGTCACTAGGCCAGTACAGGAGCATTGCTGGCACAGCCAACCTGACCAGTATAACATGATAAGCAAGTGAATGAATGAATGAATGAATGGATGGAGGAATGAATGAATAAATGAACGAATGCACGAATGAATGAATAAGTACTTACTTTAGTCCATCTACCACCAGGCCACTACAGGAGCATTGCTAACAGTGACATCCTGACCAGTATAACATGATAAGCAAGTGAATGGATGGATGAATGAATGAATGATTACCGACTGTAGTCCATCTACCACCAGGAAACCACAGAACCATTGCTGACCCAAACACCCTGACCAGTGTAAACTAATTATGGATGGATGGATGGATTGGTGGATGGGTAGATGAATGAATAAATAAATGAAGTAACTGTTACAGACTGTATTCTGTCTGTCACCTGGACACGACAGGAGCATTGCTCACATGAACACCCTGACCAGTGTGAAGTGATGAATGAGTGAATACTTGGTTAAATGAATGAACGAACTGTCATAGTCACCAGGCCACCATTTGAGCATTGCTTACACCAACACTTTGACTCATTTAAAGTGATAAAGGAATGAATGAATGAATGAAAGACCAGCTACTGACTGCAACTGTCACTAGGCCACCATAGGAGCATTGCTAACACCAACACCCTGACCCATATAAAGTGATGGATGAATGAATGAATGAATGAATGAATGAATGAATGAATGACCAGTTACTGACTGCTGTTTTCACCAGGCCACCATATAAGCATTTCTGACACCAACTCCCTGACTCATATAAAATTATGAATGAATGAACAACCAGTTAACGACTGTCACCGTCACCAGACCATTATAGGAGCATTGTTGGTGCTAAAACCCTGACCAGTATAAATTGATGGAATGAATGAATGAATTAGTGTAGCTGTCACCAGGCCACCAGAGGAGCACTGCTGATCCTGACTTTACACTCTCCCAGGACTTCTAATATTTCTAGGACATGTGATCCATTTTCTTCCAGGTTTCTTCCACAACCAGAAAATGTCTTCTCTTCAGAAAACTTCTCTGTCCAGGTCACTCCCAAGTGCAAAAATAAATAAATAAATAAATAAATCAGTGGCCAACATGTTGAAAAATTGTAGATGAAACCAGTACTGATCGTACACTGTAAGACACTGAACAATCATAACATGGTACAGGGTGTGTGAGAATTAATCATTTTCTTTATGTCACTTATTAGGGTTTCCTGAGTCGCAGGTTAAAGGGGTCAATAAAGAGGACTAAGAGTCAACCCAAGCTGGACAGGAACAGCAGTTTCAAACACATCCTGCCTGGCTTCAGACCTGCAGACAATGACAGGTAAGAAGGTTACAAGTCCAATCTGCCTGTTCTAGTGTGAATATAATGTTTAAAATCCAGGATTAAGCTACTTAGGGCTTACAGCTTGCTCACGTTCTGACGTTTCCTCGTCACGTTTGTGAAGCGATTCACCCAGTTCACTTCAGAGTCATTCAGAAAGAAGAAATCCTTTGCAAATTGCCCATCATTACAAGTGAACTCTTAAAGTTCGGGTTTTGAGTTTTTCCATTCCACTCACTAACACTTAAGCCAGCACTATTATGAGATACTCTCTTTTGAGCCTTTTAAAAATACTTTTCGCCTTAACACTTAAATGCTCAAAGAGTGATTATCCCGAATAGCCTTAGTACACTCTTATATGCAGACTCCTACACCTACACTCCATTTTTGGTAATTAAACTGATTTGCAAAATTCCAGTGTCAGATAAGGTGGCGCTCAGTAGTTGCTGAGTTACCGTCCATCTTTTCTATTCTCAGCAACACATTTCCGATGATGCACTTATTCCTACATTATTATGGCCGTGCTTATAATTCTAATAACTCTCTTCTATGCACACTTTAAAAAAAAAAAAAAAAAAGTCTGGTACTTTGTTGTAGACATTCAATCCCTTTTAGAATGCTTGAAAAGTGCACAATACTGAAGTGATTCTTCAACTCATATGAAATCTGCTTTATTGCAAACAGGTAATTGATCAGAACAGAAGTGCAGTACACCACATCTACAGAAATAAAACATTACACGGCATGCTGTTATAGGGAAATAATCAGTGGTGCTTGAAGGTTTGTGAACCTTTTAGAATTTTCTAGATATCTGACCTAAAACATCATATTTTCGCACAAGTCCTAAACCTATACAAAGAGAATCCATTTAAACAAATGAGACAAAAATATGATCTTTATATGAGTCATTTATTTCTTGATGAAAATGATCCAATATGACAAATCTGTGAATGGTAAAAGTATGTGAATTTTTGTTCTGTAACTGTATCTGGTGTGACCCCCTTGTGCAGCAGTAACTGCGACTAAATGTTTGGGGTAACTGTTGATCAGTCCTGCACATCGGCTCGGAGGAAATTTAGCTTGTTCCTCAGTACAGAACAGTTTCTACTCTGGGATGTTGGTGGGTTTCCTCACATGAACTGCTTGCTTCAGGTTCTTCCACGACATTTCTATTGGAGTAAGGTCAGGACTTTGACTTGGCCATTCCAAAACATTAATTTTATTCTTCTTTAACCATTCTTTGGTAGAACGACTTGCGTGTTTAGGGTCGTTGTCTTGCTGCATGCCCCACTTTCTCTTGAGATTCAGTTCATGGACAGATGTCCTGATATTTTCCTTTAGAATTTGCTGGTATCATTCAGAATTCATTGTTCCATCAATTATAGTAAATCATCCTAGCCCAGGTGCAGCAAAACAGGCCCAAACCATGATACTACCACCAGCATGTTTCAAAGATGAGATAAGGTTCTTATATTAGAATGCAGTGCTTTCCTTTCTCCAAACAAAATGCTTCCCATTTAACCAAAAATTCTATTTTGGTCTCATCTATCCACAAAACATTTTTCCATTTGCCTTCTCGCTTGTCCATGTGATCTTAAGCCAACTACAGAAGGGAAGCTATGTTCTTTTTGGAAAGCAGTGGATTTCTCCTTGCAACCCTGCCATGCACACCATAGTTGTACAGTGTTCTCCTGATGGTGGACTCATAAACATTAGCATTAGCCAATGTGAGAGAGGCTTTTAGTTGCTTAGAAGTTCCTTTGTGACCTCACAGACTATTACACGTCTTGCTCTTGGAGTGATCATTGTTAGTCGATCACTCTTGGGGAGGGGAACAACGGCCTTGAATTTCCTCCATTTGTACACAATCTGCCTGTCTGTGGATTGGTGGAGTCCAAACTCTTTAGAGATGGTTTTGTAACCTTTTCCAGCCTGATGAGCATCAACAACTCTTTTTTCTGAGGCCCTCCATGATACACTTCCACAAACGTGTTGTGAAGATCAGAGTTTGATAGATCCCTGTTCTTGAAATAAAACAGGATTGTAATCCCATTGAGTGAAAACACCTGACTCTAATTTCACCTTCAAATTAACTGCTAATCCTAGAGGTTCACGTTCTTTTGCCTCTCACAGAAATGTAATTTTGGATCATTTTCCTCAATAAGTAAATGACCAAATATAATATTTTTGTCTCATTTGTTTAATTGGATTTTCTTTGTCTACTTTTAGGATTTCTGTGAAAATCTAACAATGTTTAGGTCATCTTTATGCAGATGTAGAAAATTTTTTTAAAGGGTTCACAAACTTTCAAGCACGACTGTATGTTTCCCTCCACGTATTTTCACGCAAATTTTTGTCATATTAAATAAAATCAATTATAGTAACTGAATTTTATTATATAAGACATTATTATAGATAATTAGCAAAGTAGTTCAGTCAAGGTCATAATAAACAGTTTATAAATACAGGCTATAGACAGCGTTAACAGAATGCAACAATTTTTTTAATGCTTTCCCAGCATTTAATCTGCATTCATAACTAATTGTACAGCATTGCACATGCATGTGCATCTGGCGTTTGTGTAGGTGAAACCGGTCGCCGTTCACTGAAGCGAACGTTTCTGTTTATGGCAGCTGTTACTGATGTATAAGGGAGTGCTTAAAGATTTATGTATGCACATGAGTAGAAATGTGGCAAGTGTGTGTGTGTCTGCGTTTCACAGCAAGCTGCTTATCAAGGTCGCTGCCGACATGCTGTGAAAAACCGACAGAGCTTTACACTCCAGTCTGTCATTTCTCCATCTCTATACCCTACCCTCTTTCCTTCATTCTCAGGTTTTAGAAACAATGATTTCTATAGTCATTTCTATCGCAAAAACTCTTCTCTTGAAAACGTTTGATACAAAGTATAGCCTGGGGTAGAAAACATTATATATTTAAGTGAATTCATTAAATTGAACAAAGCACTCTAAACAGGAGAAATCCATAGAAGCCGTAGTGGTTATTTTATTGTACGTGATTATTCGCCCGGGTCTCAGTAACCAACTCTGTGGTTCACAGAATGCCTAAATGTATCTCTAATTAAATTATAGTGTGTGCAATAAAGTTAACTTGTGTGCAATAATTAGCTATCTTGCTACTGAATGGGCTACAATTGTGCAAATAGGCATTCTGTTTACTGACTCTTTCCTGTGATGAAATGTCTATGGACCTTGGCACAAATGTTTTACTTTACATAAGGAATAAAACCTGACATGGTGTGACGTAATAGGGGAAAAAATCGAAATCGGCCAAGAGAACGCCAACTACTGTTACCACCCTGAAGTTGATAATTTACCGATTAGTGTGAATTCCTCTTAAACCACAGCTATTTGCCAAGACTAACAACTTCTTACATTTATTCATTAAGCAGACGCTTTTATCCAAAGCGACTTACAAATGAGGAAATACAAGCAAAGGAAATACAAACTTCTTATTTATTAACGGATGACACTTCATATTTTTTATCACTTACATTATTACAGCTACTGTATAAACGGTCATTCCCTCACCGACTTTCCCCCACCCTGTCTTGAAGTTAATAATAATAAGAAAAAAAAAAAACGAACAAATAACTCGTGACTGACTGAGAAACCAGAAAGTGCAAAGTGACTGTTACAAAGCGCTGACACTGGAGACTCCTTCCATCCATCCATCCATCCATCCATTTTCTATATCACTTATCCTACTGAGTCGCGGGAACCTGGAGCCTATCCCAGGGAGCATGGGGCACAAGGCGGGGTGCCAATTCATCGCAGGGCACAATCACATACACACTCACACACCCATTCATACACTACGGACGCTTTGGACATGCCAATCAGCCTACCATCATGTCTTTGGACTGGGGGAGGAAACCGGAGTACCCGGAGGAAACCCTCGTGACACGGAGAGAACATGCAAACTCCACACACACAGGGCAGTGGCAGGCATCGAACCCCCGACCCTGGAGGTGTGAAGCGAACATGCTAAGCCACCGTGCGCCCTGAGACTCCTTCCATAACATCCGTAAATCTCCTTACAGAAAGCTTCATCATATCGACTTTTTTTTTTGTTAAGTAAACAACATTCTTTTATTGTAATCATATTATAATTGATTATTAAATGTAGAAGGTGCAAGTCCACGTGAATAAATTGTTCCTATAGAAACGATCATGAACTATAAACCTGTGCTTTGAATTACTGCCAGAGCTTCAGTTATTGAAAATGAATCAACACCTCCTGACCAATCAGAATCGTGGTCGAGTGACAACATATCCACATGTCAACAATAATGTTAAGCTTCTTCCACATTTTTTTTTTTTCAAAATACAACAGTGTGCTAAACATATACATACACACTGCAACTGCTGCATGAACACCCAGTAGACACCGGTATTTGGAAATATATAGTACATGCTCAGACTCTTGCCAGGAGCAGAAGAAATGAAGAAAAGGTAAAGTGGTAGAGAGTGTGAAAGAGAGTGAAAAAAGCAACAAAAAAAGGGCAAAATCAGCTACGGAAAGTGTAAAAACTGGATATTCTTCCACTTCTTGCCTTCACTCACGACTGCAGAAACGTCCTGAAATATTCTCTCAAGCCCAAAGATCATCAAGCTACTTTTTTCTGCCCCAGCATTCGTGCTGAATTAGCTCATTAAAATCATTTTCACGCCTCCAACATGCGCACATTAGCTGCTTCTACTTCAAGCTTTCGAACAACTTTCTAACCCTGTATTGCGTCATACTCCAAACTTGCACTGCAGTGTTCCTCGCCTGATAGGACCAAGCATCAATATTCCTGTCACTATATTTAGCTCTAACCTACACTCGGATAGTCTTTGCCAAAAGTAGCCTTTTGCTAATTATACCCTCATGCGTCACCTTGGGAAAAAAAATCTCAACATTTCTCTCTCTTGTCTCTAGTCATTAGCTGCTAGCATGTCCATGTCTTAGCATTTGTTGTTAAAATCTAAATCTCAGAAACCTAAATCTCAAAACAATGTTTCTGACAGTCCCACACATCAGTATTTCCCTAAATATGACATTAAAATATGATGCAAGCCCCAAAATCCCAAATCCTAAAAGTGTTTATTTAATTGGATTAAGTGTGTGGGTTTGACACATCCTGTTATGCTAATACTCATAATATTAGCATATTTAGTATTAGTATACATCAAAGCCTTGTGTGTGTGTGTGTGTGTGTTTGAAATATGTTTTTAAAATACAACCTACTATCTGCTGTTTAACGGTGGAAGTTCTCTGCTAGAGCCTAGCACTTCTTTGCTAGCAGAAAGGCAGCAGCTTCGGTTTGTAAACAAATCAGTCAGGAAATGGACATGCAGCAGTGTGCTGACTGATTTGTTTCTGTCCAGTTTGTGGTGTGGTATTGACCCTTAATCTCTTTCACTAGCTAGCGAGATAGCAAATAAAGCAGTTTTCATCTTGTATCTCTGCTTAACACTTACACCAAGAGAGAATAAAAATACAACAGCAGGTTAGCATTCAGGAACACTTTAGAAAGCATTGGCGTTAGTTATCACCCACCAAAAGACTAATGTCTCTTCAGGATGCACTGTAAATACTGTATTTTGTTTGATACCACGGCGCTTTTGAATTCCCCGCTCTGAATTTAGTCCGAGTGTGCTGATTGAACTTGCAGTTGCTAATTTCTTAGCGTGAAGACATTATCATTTCTATGTTCCCAGGGTCCTACTGTATGTTCCCCAGTTCAATATTCTGTTAACACACATTAGTAAGTAAAACTTATCCAAAGGTTTTATGTAGGCAGGGCTCTATTAACTTTAAACACCAAAGACACATTTAAATGAATAACATCATACAGTAGTTTAAACATACATTCGTTTAAAATCCATCCTTCATCCACACTTGAAATTTATGAAAGTTATGGACTTGGAAAATGAACAAAGTTGCACATACTGAACTCTCATTCGTGCTGCTCTGAAAATAGCTGTTAGTCTACATTCATACATCCGTCCATACGGTTCAAAACACATATAGACGGTCATAAAAGGAACAAAATGTTAAGGATGAACATGTCCCAGTTCTCATTTTATGCTGACGTATAACTCCAGCTTTAAATCACCTACTCTGTATCGTTTCAAGGATGCACCGGCTAACAGCTCTCCAGTATGATGGTAATTGTCTGAGGCTCTGATTGTACTGTGTTTTGAATCATGTTAGTCGGGCCTCCAATTCCCTCCACTTCCTACGTAACGAAAGAGGCGGGAAAATAAATCAATCCAATTTATTTTTACCCCAAGTCACATATCAAGGATGATGAGGCATACGTGAGCCCTTCAGACTGGGACATTTTCACACGTCTCACACACGAGTACGTGTGTGTGTGTGTGTGTGTGTGTGTGTGTGTGTTTAAGTCACACTTAAAATAAATGTATATCATGAATATCAAGACAATGTTGTTGAGCATGTCTGTGAGCAGACATACTAGCATAGAAACAAACTGGATTAAATTAGATACATAAGTCATGATGTCATGAGAGTTGAAAAACATAGGACCCTGGGAACACAGATACGCTCCCCATTTCTATAGCAACAACTTCCACAGGCATTTGTACGGTCGATGGTTCACATAAGCAAATAAAAAAAATAAAAAAAACTGTAATTGTTAATATGGCGAGGTTATCCGTGAGCAGATGTTTATTTAGCATTTTTGGAAGTAGTATCAGTCAGAAGTATATTATATTTAAACAATATTTTGATTTGTAGGTCTGATGTGTTCATGTATTTTGGTACAGTAGTTTGATCCAATTGATATCCAGAGCACAAGACTCTCTACTATTCTCTGTCTCTCTCTCTCTCTCTCTCTCTCTCTCAGTCCTATGAATGAAATTGCATTTTGTGTCGCCAGACAGTCTAATACCAATAGCCAAAGACTCGTATAAAGCTCCATTTGCACCAAGCACTCATACGTCAGGGAATTTTAGCATCAGTAATCACAACGCATATGTTTACTGACACACACGACTGCTCGTATTAAAGGTTAGAAAAGATCAGGAACTGGTTCTCACTTTTGTTGAATTGAAAATGACTGTAAAATAAATAAAGGCATTTTTTTTTTTTGCATGATTGCAATAAAGCATTGATATTTTCACCAGGTTTTTTTCTCTCAGGGCTTGAGCATAACCCCGAACCTCGGTGTGTTTCTCCTGTTTAAACTCATCCTTAATTTGCTGTACGCCCTGGTTTTTCCTCATTACATAAACGCAGCAATTAACATCGATTTCCAATCCTTCCCTATGCTTATACTTTACTTTCTTTCCAGTTATCGCCTTAAGCAGCTACAAGATCTCTCTTTCACTCTCCTATCATCCATAATGTAATGTGAAGAGCAGGCTCCGTCCTGAGTGCAGTGCAAAAGTATTAGCACCCTATTTTGAGGTAGTGGTAGCTCAGTGGTAAAGACATTGGACTTCTGATTGGAAGGTTCAAATCTCAGCACCACTGATCTGCCACCACTGGGCCCTTGAGCAAGGCCCTTAACCCTCAACTGCTCAGTTGTATAAATGAGAGAATTGTATTAAAAAAAATATATAGAAAAATACAGAAACTGCATTATCAGTAAGAAAAAAAATGCTACAGAACAATGTTTGTATGCCGGTAAAAAATGGAATGTATTATGTAAAAGAGCACTTTTTAGATGAAAGGCCATCAGGTTTCACCTGCAATATATCATATTTTCTGTGAAACTTTTTTTTTTTTTTTTTTTAAATATTATACCACAACCGCAAATTAGAATTTGAACTCTTTTTACCATTGCGGCAGTTGTATATGATGTTTTCCTCTCAAAAAAACTTTAGTTGTACTGTCCGTTTTATCTCTGTACCAATGTTATTGTGGAGAAGTGTGAATTGTTTCCCATCAGCCTGCTCACCAGCAGCTAAACACAGTCACTATACCTGTACTCTACACACAGAAACCCAACAGTGTCCTGACTAATCTTACTGTATAACAGACTTGAGGCACTAAAATAATTCATTTGTTCATACTGATTGAAAATGTCTGAAAAGGCAAATAGTGAACTGCTAGAAAGGGTTTTAAAAAATCCCCGCATGACAATTATACAACTCAGTTGGTCTATAACTCAACATTTTTAAAGATGATGATTAAAAACTTATATAACTGCGCAGGAGTATTATGAGTATTAACATATGGACTTGGATTTGGGAAATATTCATTACAGTATTTTTCTTTTAGCAGTTATGATTGTTCTATAAGTAGAATATTTTAACAATATGACTATTTCAGATTTCTATATCATGGTATATTGATACACCATTGCACATCTTTGATGTGCAAAGAAATCAGTACATTTACATGTAATTTTTAAAAAAAGTCTGTTTTGTGGCAAAAGTGATGTAGGAGATCATAAGAAATCTTGTTCTTTGGGACTTTAACCAAAGCTCCTTAAAATATTATAAGCAGCACCTAAGCTGTATTGTTAATACAATATGCATCAACACCACAGTTTAACTATTAAGCATGTGTTTAGACCATTATTGGGAAATGTTGCATATAAGAGCATTCCATCAGGTTTCAGAGAAAGATCTGTTAATAATATAGCATCAGAAATTATGCAAATTCGATTTCACGTCAGTCTTAAACGTATATTGTGTAAATATGCGTGAATACACTATTCCACTATTCCATCGTATGTTCTAGTCAAAAACAAATGCTGTAATGTTTTTGTGACATTCAACAGTTTTAAGAAATTCCAAGGTCACTGACAGATATTTACATTCAGCCCTTTTCTGTCCATATTGTTCATTCTCTCTCTCTCTTTTTTTATCGCGCTCTCTCTCCTTCACAAATGATGTCGTCAAGGAAACTGTGATATTGGAACAAATCTCAGCATGAATGTATTGCTTAATAAACTTATTCTGATAAAAAAAAAAGAGGTTCATTGTCTGAAAAAGAAGGAAGGTCTGAGCAAGAGATGTTTTTAATCAAACTGTCAAGATGGCTCTGTTGAACTTTTAATATATATATATTTTAAAAAGCCTTAAATGCATATGCTATCACAACAACCTTAAAGTAGCAACGTGAATTATTATGCATTATGAATGCTGTTAATAATGTACTACTGAACTACTAATTAACTAATAATGAACTGCTAATGTACTACTAATTAACCACCAATGTACTACTAATGAACTATTAATGAACTACTAATGTACTATATTTGAAGCATGGTTTTTCTGTCAGTGACACAATTAAAATATTTATTATCCAAACACTATTACATAAAAGCTACAATTTTTCATATTTAACCCATGTACTCTATTAGGAGCGAAATGAATTTAGGATCTGAATCAATTCATTACTCTAAAATGAAACTGTATGTTATGGGCCAAGTTTCTCTAATGAGCAAAAAAAGATCATTATGGATCACAAGTCAGTCGGAGATGATCTTCAGATCACTTTGACATGAGGGTAAGGATTTTAAGGTAACTAGTATTTTCAAACATGCAATAAAGTTTTTCTCAATTTCTCTTCACATTCCTTCCATCTCTTATTTGTATTCACACCTTGTAGTAGGCAAACCCTCAAGCATGTGAAGGGATTTTGTGCATCGACTTCCATAAATAAGGTGTAAATATTTTAAAATTCATTTGGTTTAAAATAAAAAAAAGAGAGCTAAATGAAGTATTAAACTACAGTAAACAGGTTCACTAAACAAAACTCTTGCAGAATATGTTTACGCTAAAGAATATCTGTAGTGAATAAATAACAATCAAATATTCATCAGTATAGTTATAGTATGACTATTTTAATTTAGTCATTTTTTAAAAAATGAGATAACTGAAATATTAAATAAAATCCCTTTAACGAAAGCTACTAACTAACTATCAGCCCCTAATTTTATTTTAAACAATTATTACCTTCCTAGGAAGGTTAGCTAAGCCACTAAGTAGCTAATTTTCTATTGCTAAATGGCTAAAAACATCACTACTCTCCCATCTAGGTTATCTAAACCACTAACTAGCTAACTCTCAGTTGCTAGTTTTGCTAAAAAACAACAACAACAACAACAACAACAAAGGTTTATTCAATTAAATTAATCAAAATGCAAAGTCATTGTATTTTAACAACAGCACGGTATATACTGTATATTGTACAGTATAGCAACTTTGGTTGGCAGCCATTTTCTCTGAGGATTGAAAGTCCTCACCCATGATGAAATCTTGATTTCGGTTTGACCATGAATAAGATGTGTGATTTTTTTTTTTTAATGATTTTTTTAAAAAGCGCTATTTTAGGTACTAAACTAAATATAAGGTAAACTAAACATATTCATCAGTATTATAAGTATAACTGTCACTATTTATCACAAATTTTACTCTCCTAACTAGATTATCTAAGCTCCTACTGCTCAGTTGCTAAATTGCTAAAAACCTTATTACTTTCATAGGTAGGTTAGCTAAACTGATCATTCGCTAACTCTTAGTTGCTAAATTGCTGAAAACATTATTACGGCATTCAACTGTCTTTGTGAGTGGTAATTCTTTGGTTGGAATGACGTCATTTTGTTTTATCTCAGTGCATTCAACAAATGAAACAAAAAAACAAACAAACAAACAGATGCTTCCATGCTCGTATTTTCTTAGCAACAAGCTAGCCAGCTAACTGTAATGAGTGATAGATAGTTTTCTCCTCAAACAGTGAACTGTATAGTCAGTTACAGATTTCACAAGCAAATATATCTGTATGCTGATTGATCTAAAGCTAGTACTTGTATATACCGTTTAACTCATTTAAAGGTAAGAACTGCTGTTATGTTTACTTCTGATGCTGTGTGCAGCCATGTCGATTTGACGTCACTCTATAAGCCGAGGAGGCAGTCGCAGTTGAGAAGAGTAACCCAAGTTGAAGTTTTCTTGGGCTTTTCCTGGTTCGAGGTTGGGAATTACAAGTCGCGACTTTGATTTGAACGCACCATATGAAGGTAGCGACTACCAATGGGAGTGAAGACAGTAGAGCGCACATGATCTATGATCCGCCATGCTGCCTGCGAGTCCAAATTGTTTCGTGGACCCAGACAGTCCGGCACTTGCACATTCGCTGCAGACAGATGACCGGAATAGCAAAGAGCACATGCTGTTTCTCCTTCATCTTGTTGGATATGATGCATATATACTGTACACTAGCTGAATTTTATATACAAACTCTCTCCCTCCAGAATGTTTCATTTTAGCGGCAAGAAAACAAGTTTGTTGTCAAAAGTGGAATGTTAGTTGGGCCACCCACTGATAAATGTTACTATGACAACCAGTAGTAGGAACACCTAGTGGCGATTTCATCATACAGCGACCGCTGACTTGCGGCAGTGAAATCGCTGTATATGTAAACACACCTTAATCATCTATGTTAGCAAAGCCACTAACTAACGTATGCTATGTTAGCATGCTATGGTATGTTAGCAAAGCCACTAACTAGATAATTTTCAGCTGCTAATTTTGCTAAAACAAAAAACAAACATTATAACGTTTCTAGCAAGGTTCGCTAAACCACTAACTAGCTAACTCCCCGTTGCCGAATCACTAAAAACATTATTATATTCAGAGCAAAGTTAGCTATGTCATTAACTCGCTAATTCTCAGTTGCTTATGTTGTTTAGAACATTGTTACTCTCCTAGCTATAGGGTAGGTAAAACTGGTAACTGGCCAAGACTCAGGAGATTTTTTGATTAATTCTAGTTTCATCAAATTCAAAGTTTCACATCAAGTTACATACATATATATATATATATATATACACACACACACACAGTACAGTGAATATTGTTCAGAATAGCAACTTTGATTCGCGAACATTTTCTCAGAATTTTTTTTTTTTTGAGGAGTCAAATAGTCACATGATGAAATCCTGGTTTCTGATTGGCCATACTGAGAAGATTGTCCATTAGAGGGTGCTGGAAATACACCTTCCTGAATAGAGAAGATTTCGAATGTTATGCTAGGTTTCTTTTCAAATGCAGTACTTTTGTATTGAATAAGAAATGTAGACACACTTCTTGGAGCGGAAACAGGGGGAAGATGCTAGCTGAAGCCTGGTATATAAAATGCTTGGTGTTGTTTTAGTGAACTGTCTGTTTTGAATGAAAGTTTGCAGTGAGTGTTAATATGTTTTGATTGATTATATGTTCGGTTTGCATTAGCATACTGCCAGCCTCAAACAGCTGCAGGGATTCAATGGAGATGAAAGGCAGGGATTTGGCGCGGCATGAATAGTGATGTGTGTGTGTGTGTGTGTGTGTGTGTGTGTGTGTGTGTGTGTGTGTGTGTGCATGTAAGGGAGACTGGGAGAGAATAAGAGACCGTTTAAATGTAGAAAGATTATAGTAAATGAGGTCAATAGTAGATAATGTGCTTTTTCCTTCCTTCTTCCTGCTCTGTCTCACTTTCACGTCTTCTATCCCTCTCTCCTCACTTTCTCTCTCATTCGCTGTCCTTTTTACCGTTTCCTCTCTATCTCTCGCTCCAATCCCTTTATCTTTTTGTATTTTCAGTTCAGGCCAAAGGATTTAAGAATGTAAGCCACACACACACACACACACACACACACACACATGCACAGGTTTTTTTTGTTTATGTTAATTTTTCTTTTCTTTTTCCCATTTATTTAACCCTTTCTTGGGGTTGTTTCAAAACACTATACTTCTAACAAGACTTCTCAAACTTTTAAACAGCTTAAAGATTTCCTGAATGATGGTTAGCTATCACTAGTCATGACACGTGCCACATCTTCACATTTATTCCTCAGAATCACAATTTGGAATAGCTGGAAGGCTTTTCATGCTATGCCACTCTCTCTGTCTGCCCCTCTCTCTCTCTGTGTCTGTCTCTCTCTCTGTTTGTTTCTCTCAGTCTCTCTCCCTGTCTCTGTCTGTCTCTCTGTCTGTCTGTCTGTCTGTCTCTCTCTCTCTCTCTCTCTCTCTCTCTCTCTCTGTCTCTCTGTGTCTCTCTCAATACATAGGCCAAGGCTTGTTTTATTAAGAACATTTTTTAAAATGATTTTATGAGGCTTCAACTTGTCATGTACTCATAATATACTTTCATAAATCCCATTTGACGTTAAACTGCTCCAGCATTTGATGACTTCCTCACAAAGAGGAAAGGGTTTTTAATCCGCACTTGTGAAAAGTCACGGTGGCAGCAATGCACTTACATACTGCGAGTCAGAAGAACACACACTCAATAGCAAGACAAGAAAGTAAAAGGTATGGGTGTTTACGTGTGTAAAAGATCTGTCTTTCTTCCAAAAACCCCCCACAGACTATACCAGGCCCATATAAAGTACAGTAGCTCCTTACAAATACTCGGTCATCTCTATATAGCCATAGACTGATATTTTTAGATTAGATTCCTTGATTATTATTATTATTATTATTATTATTATTATTATCATCATCATCACTATGGATGGATGGGTGGATGGTTGGATTTTTGATGATTGATTCTCCAGGGGAAATGTGGGGCCTATAGTAACAAAAACCACCGGCCTTACATACATACACACTATTTACACACATACTAACACAATGCAAAGACATGACAAAGTGTAATAACTTTCAGTGCGATGTGGTTCACCTTGAAACCTTTTCACATCATACAGTATGTGGGATGAGGATACTTGTTTAGCCCGAGATGCTTGAGACAGGGCAGTCATCGAGAATCCTGATCACAGCCTCTAATAGTGCTTCCATTTCAGTAGAATTGGTAGAGTTGGAGCTGGGCATCACGCTTTGGCGGGCAGGATGTTCTCCAGTGTTGCCTCAATCTTGAGTCATTCTTGTGATAAATCTGGCTTTGTTACGCAGAATGTTGCGGTGTGTATTGAGGTATGTCCTGGGATTTTGGCCACAAGTATCTGTAAGTGATTGAGTGATCTGCGAGCAATGATGTATGAACGATGTGCGTATTCTGGTCGCTATAGATTGATGGAATAACTTCTGTAGCACACTTTTTGCTCTATAGAAATGAGCTGCATTTGCTGCTATAGTTAGATTTTTTTTTTTTTTTTTTTTAGATTGTTGTTTGGGGTTTGAATTGCCACTGGGCTGCTTGGCAACCTGATCCAGAAAGAATAACCTGATCTGGGCTTTCCTCTACAGCACAGTCTGACGTTCGGGTAGACACAGGAGTGAGATTACATGGGGGATCAATCGAGCTCACTTCCCACACTTTAGTCGTCTGGTACTATACTTTTGATGATAAATCTAAATCATAGCACTGACAATGATGTAATCCAGATGCCAAACCTAACTCGATGAAGTCTGCACCCATACTAAGGCCCGAAGACAAGTACATCACCTTTCTATGATGTAGATGTTCAGAACTCTGTATAATAACTAATTACTGACACCCATGAAAGACGAATCTCCTTTTATATATATATACCGTACCTCAGTGTCGGATCAAAGTCTCCATAACCTAACCTGCCAGAAACCCAGCTCCAGCAAGCGGATGTCTCCCCGTGGCAGCGGATTTGTTCGGAAACCTTGGAAACGCCAATGACTGCGTATCTGACGTAGCTAAGAAAGCAACGGACACCCAAACATGGAGACAGAAACCCAGAACAGGAAGAGAAGGGAGATGGCTTGTGTGTGGGTGTGCAAGCATGTGAAAACTTTGTATTTGCTGTAAACACAGATAACATGAGCACGCAGTGAGAGAGAGAGAGAGAGAGAGAGAGAGAGAGAGAGAGAGAGAGAGAGAGAGATTTAAAAAGGAAAAACAGTTCAGAAGGATAGAGGGAAGGAGAGAGAGACAGGTCCACACAGCCCAGGAGATGGCAGTAGAGAGCGAGACAGAGAGAGAGAAAGAGAGAGGGAGAGGTTGCTCAGTTTCTGTCCCGCCTCCCTCTAAAAGGCAGGAACACTCCAAGCAAGGGACAGAAATCTGAAAGAGAGAGAAGGTGAGAGAGAGAGAGAGAGCGAGAGAGAGAGAGAGAGAGAGCACGCGGCAGCAGCAGAGGGAAGAATGAGGGTATGAGAACAGCCGTGCACTCCTCCACTGTCCTCTCTCTATTCATCCTTTTCTACACTCGTTCTTTCCTTCCTTGTCATTGCTCTCCAGCCTTTGAAAGCTCGGCAGGATTCAGATGATGCCTGGTGAGTGCTTGAGCATTGATGTAATATGGCTTCACACAAGTAGCTACAACACACCGACATAAATGCTTTGAACTGAATCAGTGTTTGTGAGCATGTGTGTGTGTGTGTGCTGACCAAGGGCATCTGACCATCGACAAGTCTCAGATCATCTGACGAGGAAAATTCCCTGGGATATTGTATGAATCATGTGTATGTTTGGGTTCGTGTGTGTGTGTGTGTGTGTGTGTGTGTGTGAGGATGTTGGCTTTCAGTCACACCATAGTCCGGGTCATTTGACTCATTTGGCTCAACTGCAGCTGCTAGTACATGCACATGAATATACCCATGACTTGAATTGAATCACATTTCTTTCTTTGTTTTCCTGAGTTTAAGCATTACAGGCATTACCACGTTTTAAAGCATATTAATATAGTAATAAGTGACATACTAATAGGAAATTGATCCAGTTGTCGTGTGAGGAATCTGGTCTGGACGCACTGATGGGTCCCGAGAGACGTGAAGCGATTGGGGTTTTGATCCATGTTGATCTGTGTTATGGGATTGTGTTTGGTTGAAGTTTATTACCAGGTTGAACTTTAGACTGGGTTTACGTCTACTCCCGGATCGCACATATACCACCGCGTCACTTCGATCTCATGATTTCTCTGCTATAAAATGATTTCCGTATCGGATAAAATCCTGAACGCGTGTCAAGTTTGATGGAAAGAACAATTTATTAACCAGAAAGTCGGATTTCTCAGAGGACTTCCAAGATGTAGGTAAATCAAATCCAACCCTCGACCTCCTGAGTCATTGCCACGCTCTCTGACTTGCTACTTGTCTGCCGAATAATGAATCCACTAAACATTCAATAAACAAGCTAGAAAACGTGGAATCGTTTCGACTGCCTTTGTGCAAAAATATGAACTGTCTGTCTGTGAGGTTATAATGTTTGTAAGTCACTTTGTATAAAATAAGGTATAAAATAATATAAATAATAAGGATCGAGTACCAACGTGCCTAATATATACACTATTTGTATCTGGAATGTTAAAAAAAAACATAAATGCATATATACGATAAATATTACAATTCTAATATTATCACTCCATAAAAATTAATAATAATAATAATAATAATAATAATAATAATAATTCCTCTACATCATGTCATTTCTCCTTTGGAAAATATTATGCATTCAGATCACCAGACAAATCAATGCACGGCTCTCGTGTTATCCAAAGCGCTCTTTTATTTATTTACAAGAGATATAAAGAGGCTTATCTTATTTGGTCAGTAAAGCAGACATCGGGTGTAGCAGCATATCCAAATGACGGTAACTACAGTACATACGGCAAGGAAGCATGACGCAACCAAATTTCGTTTAGGGAATGAATGACAAAGCAAAGAACATCAGCGACCGCTTTAGAACCACCGCAAAAAACGAGGGTCTGTATCGAGAATCGGGTCGAACGCTAGATTTTTGGCACAAATTTACTCCGGGAGAATAGAAGAAAAAAGAAAGGAATAACCAGTAGACCTTGGCTTTTAGCACGCAGCAAGCTGCCATAGTGTAGCGTGTGGTACTTTTTAACAGACACTCGCCAGAAGTCACACATGCAGATGTCACTTTACTGCACAAGGAGAACACTATGTGTGTGTGTGTGTGTGTGTGTGTGTGTGGGTGGGTGGGGGGGGGGTGTTTGTTGTTGATTTTTTAAAATTTGACATTCACCTGGGAATAGGAAATGGAGCGATACACAATGTAAAAGAACGAAAGAGAGATAGAGATGGGAAGATAGAAGTAGAAGGATGAGGCAAACTGATATCTTGATATCTTGCATGCTCAACTGGAATGAGGTAATGGTATTGGTTTTGGCATATGTGTGAGCGTGAATGCTTTTAGAAATACACGTCTCATCTATAGACGGCCCACCTCTCTCTCTCTCTCTCTCGCCCTCTCTCTCACTGTCTCTTTCTTTCTCTCTGTCTCTCTTTCACTCTAATCTTTAGCCATGGCCAGTCTCTCCCTTCTATTGGCTTGCAGAGCGCTACTGAGGCAAACACTTTGCTGGTTCTATGGGGAAATGCTGGGAGTGTATGTGCGTGTGTGTGTGTGTGGGTGTGTGGGTGGGGGAGGTGTCGTTCATCAAATCATCTCAAGCATAGCAAACTTTTTTAAAGAGGAACTCATTTAGTAACCTCAATCTTCCTGTCATATGTAAAGCATGCAACCTGACCGATGGTGCAAGCTTCAAGACAGAAATATAAAAACACAGACAGAAAGATAGAGAACACACACACACACACACACACACACTCTCTCACACACACACTCTCACACACACAGACCACTCTTATTCAGGCTCCTGATTTAGAAATGGAACATGACCATGTATGTTACAGTTATGTATCAAGATAAATTTGGTAGGTGCTTATCAAAAGATTCTGGTTATTCTGGTCCTGAGAGCCTACGAGTCGATGCAGATAAAGCAGGTGCGAGGGTAAACACAGAACAAACGAGTTATAGGATGCAAATCTGACCTGCTTTATGCCCTTTTTTTTTTTTTTTTTTTTTTTTAAATTTTACCCCTCAAAAATGTCTTGTTAGTTCATATTTTGCAGCGAATGTGTTCGTCAGCTGAAACCGGAGCCGAGCTGGACTCGGCTTTCAGCTGGTCAGCGACAGACAGAACCTGCAGCCCAGATAAAGTAATTACAGCTCACTCGTATTGCAGTCAGGCGCTTACCTGACTATAGAAAGCTACAAACCGGAGCTCACAAGCCTATCTCACACGCTGCTAGGTTAAATGTTAAAAGAAAAAGGTGTATTTTTGGATTTAGTGTAAAATAAATTGTTTAACTGTTTAAAAGAAACAACTAAAAATGAACTAGGAGCATGTCTACACCTCCGTCATGCGCTAGTGCGCTATTATATACTACTAAACAAGCTCACCTGTCGCACGTATGTACAGGTTCATCCATCTTCTATACCACTTATCCTACAGGATCGTGGGGAACCTGGAGCCTATCCCAGGGAGCATGGGGCACAAGGCAAACCCTGGGCAGGGTGCTAGTCTATCGCAGGGCACAATCACATACACATTCACACACCCATTCATACACTACGGACACTTTAGACACTCCAATCTGCCTACCATGCATGTCTTTGGACTGGGGGAGGAAACCGGAGTACCCGGAGGAAACCCCCGCAGCACGGGGAGAACATGCAAACTCCGCACACACAGAGCCGCGGTGGGAATCAAACACGCAACCCTGGCGGTGTGAGGCGAACGTGCCAGCTTAGCAGGTTCTGTCGCTAAATGTTTCAAACAAACGTCCTAATAACATCTCAACACCTTTTACCTCATGTCCTCCTGCCATTCAGAAATAGCTAGCTAGCTAGTTCACTGCAAATAATCTAACTGTCATGTGTTTTATGTGGTTAAATCCTTAGCAATTTATTTTAAAGCAGCCAAACCTGTCAAACTACGCCACAAATTGATTCATTAACGTTAGCTGTGCTTTTTGGCCAGCTTAGCATAGAGGTTCTGTCGCGAACACTTTTACCATCTATGCTAAATAGTTTATTTACTACAAATTTATTGAGTAACTTTAGCTGTAGTGGCTTCGTAGCCATCCAGCCAGCTTTTCAGGTTCTCTCCTGAAAAAGGTTTTTTTTTATTATTATTTTTATTTTTTATTTATTTTTAAAAATTTCCTATAGTTAGTGTAGATTAAATGACATGACGCTACACCTCTAGCCCAAGTTCTCCCAAACAGCTAGCTAACTGCCAATAAACTAGCTCATGTGTCACATTTTGAATATGTGTGTGTGTGTGTGTGTGTGTATACACTTGCAAAAAAGTATTCAACCCCCATTGCAAATCAGGTTTATTGTCAAAATGTACAGACTTTCAGCTGTTTGCGATGAACAAATCAAACAAAAGCAATTGAAACAGTTCAACACAAAGAAGTGGTTTCCCCAAATCCAACTGAAAATACAACTTATAATGATTTCTCCAGTTTCAAAATTATTCAACGCCTTCATGGCAAGGATCTTTAGTAATTAGTAGAGCACCCTTTTGCTGTTATGACCTGCTGCAAACGAGATGCAGAGCTTTTGACAGCATTCCTGAGGAATCGTAGCCCATTCTTCATGAGCAATATTCTTGGGTTTGCGTGCTGTTATAGTCTTCTTCAAACCCCACCAGAGATTATCTCTGGGGTTTAATTCAGGTGACTGTGATGGCCCTGCAACCAATCCTTGGAATTTGAGGTATGCTTGGGAACATTGTAATGTTGGAAGGTCCAATGAAGCCCAAGCTTCAGCTTCCTCACAGGTGGCATGACGGTTTCTCCTAGGATTTCCTGATACTTCACTGAATCCATCTCGCCTTCCACACGCTGCAGGTTTCCAGTGCCAGACAATGCAAAGCAGCCCCAGAGCATCACAAAGCCACCACCATGCTTGACTGTGAACAGAGTGTTCTTTCTTCATTCGTCTTCCTCCAGACATACCGCTGATCCATCGCGCTTTAAAGTTCTAGTTTTGTTTCATCGCTCCACAGAACAGAATCCCAAAACTTCTGTGGCTTATTTATATGATTTTGAGCTGATTTTCTTGTGCTTTTGGGTCAGTAGTGGTGTACGTCTTGGAGTTCTGGCATGAAAACCTTCTGCGTTTAGTACGCGCCATACTGTGCTCACTGAAACCTCAGAGCCTATTGCCACCGAGTCTTGCTGCAGGTCTTTTGTAGTCACTCAATGGTTTTCACAATCTGCCTTCTCAGAAATCTGCTTGCAGCCGTTGATACCTGCCCCGTCCAGGTATTTAATATATATTCATCTAGCCAATTCAGGTATTTCCTGTGTTCCAGCTCAAGCATGTTTTGTATATGTGTGCTGTTGTGAGGGATTCTATTCAGGGGGTTGATTAATTTTGAAACTGGAGAAATCATTATAAGTTGCATTTTCAGTTGAGTTTGGGGAAACCGCTTGAAGCATTCATTGTGTTGAACTATTTCAATTGCTTTTGTTTGTTCATTGCACACAACTGAAAGTCTGTACATTCTGACAATAAACCTGATTTGCACTGGGGGTTGAATACTTTTGATTGCAACTATACATGCATACATACATATACAAATATATATATGTGTGTGTGTCACTACAGTACACTGCAGTACACTAGAGTATATGTGTCCTAGCATGCACGAAGGCTGAGGTGCCCTCAGGCTTTGGATTTTGTTCGTGGTGAAAAGCTCTTGGTGGAAAATTCCCTTGGATTTCATCAATAATAGAATCGTACACAGCGTGGTGCACACACGTGTGTGTGTGTGTGTGTGTGTGTGTGTGAGTGGATAGAGAGAGACGGTTACATACAGTTGAGGTCAAAAGTCTACATATGCCTTGTAGAATCTAATTTTATGTTTTGCGATAGTCGTTCATGAGTCCCTTGTTTGTCCTGAGCACTTAAACTGCCCACTATTCTGAACTGCACATTTTTTGCTTTTCCATCATCTTTTGCATATTTGACCCCTTTCCAGTAGTGGCTATATGATTTTGAGATCCATCTTTTCACACTTTGAGGGACTCGCACACGACTATTACAAAAGGTGCAAACATTCACTGATCCTCAAGAAGGCAACACGATACATTAAGAGCCAGGGGGATGTAAACTTTTGAACACGATGAACAGTGTAAATTGTTATTTACTCCGCTGACAATGAAAATGGTGTTTTGCTCTTAAATAGTCTAAAGTAACATGGGTGAATTTTTTTTTTTTTTTTTTTTTTTTTTTTTTAAAAACACTAAATTAGCAAATACACAACATGTGGTTAATTAGCATCCATGCTAATGGCAGGAGGACATTCCAATGATTTTTTTTCCCCATTAACAATTTATTTTCAATCTATAATTCTGGTAACAAAATTTGACCTTTCAAAAAAAAAAATTGACCTCCGATATCCTTGAAAATAAAGAACAACGAATGAGACTACTTCCTTTTCTTCTTCCCCTGATCTTCAGGAAAATCCGAGGATGAATACGACTTCCTGTAGACTTAGGGAATCGTCCAAATACTTAGTGAATGTGTTATGGTAGCTGAATGTTGTAGAAGAAGAATTTATCTTATTTCCAAAGAATTGTTAGCCAGTGCATCCTGTACACCCTGCTGGAAATACAAAACAAAACAATAGAAACCCTCATAGAAGTTTTTAATGGTTATAATGGGAATTGTATTGGTTTTAATGGAAACTGTAATTGTCCCTGTGGGTCTCTACTGGTAATTTGTTGCCTTCTATTGGTGTCATGTTATTTTTAGTCTAATGGATGCCATTAAGGAGCGATACTGGTAATGGTAATGGTTTTAATGGTTAGTTGATGATGTGTATTGTTATTTGTAGTGGAAACCATTGGAATTTCTGTGATGGGTTCTATTTTTATTTGATTTTTTTTTCAGCCGGGCAGGTGAACATTTTATCATCATGCCGTTATGCAATGCGAGCTCGTTTTAATCTGAACCCATCAGACAGTACACAGAGACAAGAGAAGCAGATACTGTATATTGATAAAAATCAGAGATTTTAAACGGGTTGTTAGTTCAAGCGTGTCTCCGAGTCTCCCTCGTTACCTGTCCTTCTTTCTCATTCTTTCCCCTGTTCCTTCCTCGCTGTCTGATGTTTTCTATCTTGGAGGCATGAGTATACTTGCCTGGAATGTAGGCCATGCATGGGCATACGAGGATGGGTTTTTTTTGTTTGTTTGTTTTTTGTTTTTTTTTGCCCTGCGGAATTGCATTTTCTCTCATCTCGCTTCAGAAGAACTAATCAGGTGACCTGAAGTCTCTTTTCCTGATATGGATATTTTTCTTGCTTGCATGTTTTTTGATTTTATTTTATTGCACCTCTAAACAAATAACACGAGCTGGTGCTACATTTGAATCTAACATGCAGGTTCAAAGTGAAGAAAAGAATTCAATCTCATGTGAGTATGAAAACATACCGACTGATGTGGGTTTAAAATTATTATTATTATTATTATTATTATTATTTTTACAGTTTATAGATGCAGACATAAAATGTAGCATATACACTGCATTCTAGTCTCTGCTTGTAGCTAGTGCACTACATGTATTGCTTTTGTGTGACTAGCATGGGAGAGCATGTATATTTAGCAGTCTGTACTGTTTGAATTGTGGCTGGGTGGTGTGTGTGTGTGTGTGTGTGTGTGTGTGTGTGTGTGTGTGTGTGTGTGTGTGTGTATGAAATGCCTGTACATTTTTGTCTGGTTAGCCTTTAACTAGCTGCTAAGTAAATACTAAGGGCTCAACACTATGCTTATGATAATGCCTTGTGTGTGTGTGTGTGTGTGTGTGTGTGTGTGTGTGTGTGTGTGTGTGTGTGTGTTGCGTGTGAAAGTGTGTGTGTTGTGTGTGAGTGTGTGTGTTAGATGCACTGATGAAACCTATTTACTAAAATTGTGTATTGTATATTGCAAATATTGATCCCATGTATTACAGCTTCTATTTGCCTCTACTTTTGTACAATATGGCGCTTTTGGCAGCTTTAACATGTGTTGTAGCTGTGAAGCAGTCCATATGTGAAGCCATATATACACATTGAGAGAGAGAGAGAGGGGTGGTGGGGGGGATGGGTAAATAAGTGAACGAGTGATGGGAGAAAAACACACAGGAACAAATGGACAGGAAGGAGACATAATGTTTACAAAGACGTCTTGATGCCTATAAGATGTTTCCGATGTTTCTGGAAGTGAAGAGTACATCTGTCTCTGGCTCTCTGTCTGATTTATTTTCTAAAAAATAAAACGTTTTCCAATACAGATATGACGGAGGTCCCAGATCAGCGAGTGACCTTTAGTCTTTATATGAAGGGCTGTACCATTTTAAGTCATTCTTCTGTGAGAACAGTGCTAGATTGTTCACTGTGTGTGTGTGCGTGTGAGTGTGTGTGGGTGGGTGCATGTGTGTCCTGACAAGGATAGGAACATTTGACAGTTTTGACCTTGTGGGGACATTTCTCTTGTTCACAAACAAGAAAAACCCTTTTCCTTTTGGTACCTGAGGTCGAGGAACAGCATTGTTTACCTGCATTAATAATTATATCAGTGGAAGGTCCTTACAGGGATAGTAAGACAAGTGTGTGTGTGTGTGTGTGTGTGTGTGTGTGTGTGTGTGTGGCCAGACGCTACTGTCGTGGTCAGTTGGGATATTTTTTTCCCCTCATGCCTTTTTCTTTACATCTTTTCTCAGCGTGTCTCTGCTATGACGTCATATCCTCTCTCTCTGTAAAAGCAAACAGGGGATACATCTGGCAATGGTTTAGACAAAAAAAAGTAAAGCTATGATTTCTGTTTTCTTATTTTGCTTCAGTTCTTGCGATATGCAAAAACCACATACTGCTGGACTAAATACTACATCAAATAGTGTATGGTTATATACACCAATCAGCCATAACTTTAAAACCATCTGCCTAATACTGTGTAGTATTGTACCTTGTGTGGCCAAAACAGCTCTGACCCCATCGAGGCGTGGACTCCACAAGACCTCTGATAGTGTGCTGTGGTATCTGGCACCAAGACTTTAATCCTGTAAGTTGTGAGGTGGGGCCTCCATGGATCGGACTTGTTTGTCCAGGACGTCCCACAGACGCTCGATCGGATTGAGATCTGGGGAATTTGGAGGCCGGGTCAACACCTTGAAATCTTGTTGCTATAAAGGGGTGTATTTGGTGTGCAGAAATGTTTAAGTAGGTGGTACATGTCAAAGTAACATCCACATGAAAGCCAGGACCCAAGGTTTCCCAGGGGAACATTGCCCAGAGCATCATACTTCCTCCACCGGCTTGCCTTCTTTCCATAGTGCATCCTGATGCCAGATCTTCCCCAGGTAAGTGACGCATCAATTATCCTTATGCACCGAGGACGCTGTTGCTGGTTCACCGGTTGTCCTTCCTTAGACCACTTTTGCTAGGTTCTAACAACTGCATACCAAGAACACCCCACAAGACCTGCTGTTTTGGAGATGCTCAGACCCAGTCGTCTGGCCATCACAATTTGGCCCTTGTCAAAGTCACCCAGATCCTTATGCTTGACCTTTTTTCCTGCTTCCAACTTCATCAACACATCAACTTCAAGAACCGACTGCTCAATTGCAGCGTAATATACCCCACCTCTTTACAGGTGCCATAGTAACAAGATAATAAAGGTTATTCACTTCACCTGTCAGTGGTTTTAATGTTATGACTGATAGATGGATGGCTGTATTCAAGTTTAAAATAAAATATAATAAAATATAATAATAATAATAATAAATAGTTTCAGGGTAGTAACAGTAACTCCGCGTCATGCCTGGCTGCATCACACCCTGATTATTTCTTAATAACTGCACACCCCCAGGTTTTTTAACATCTTACTTAAAACCAAGTTTCGGTGTCGGAATGAAACCGCATTTGGATGAGGATCTGGCAACCCTGAGTCGTTTTAGAGAGTTGACCGTTGCCAATTTATTTCTTCGATATTTCGGTGTTACAGTTTTTTAGATTGTGTTAAGACTTCGTGACACTGTGCACCATTTAATCAAGTCTGCCTATCCCATTCAACTTGATAGCATTTAACTGTCATACTGTATAAGCAGCTGTTTAAGTGTGAATGATTTTCCCTGTTTTTCCCCCACGAGACTGAGACGGGGAATCATGTTCAAACTCGCCATCTTCTCAGTGAAACTGTTGCACTCAGCCCAACCTATTACCCCGAGAGTCTGGGTATCTATGGTAACGGTGGGGAGGAGCGGATGGGGGGGGGGTCTTATTACGTTGTTGTTCAAACCTATTTGCTCAAAAACCCTTGCTGAATCACAAATAGTTCCCATGGCTCCGTACTTCCTGTATAACCACACTAATGCTTATTTCCAACAGCGAGCCATTTGGGATTCAGGCCAGGAATTGTAAGCTCTTAATTTTGAATTCATGCTCTGAGGAATTAACAGCGTGGAGGATGTAGCGAGTTTGACGTTTTGGTCAGCCGTGTATGTATTAATATATGTTTTAATAAACATAACTTTTATACATTAAAGAGTACTCAATATGACAACCAACCAACAAACCAAAAAAACAAACAAACCAACAAATCAGGATATTGAGGGTTTAAAAACTATAAACTATATCTCCAAAAATCAATTCTTTAAAATTTAAAAATAGAAAATATTTTACTGTTCAAATAGTACCCTTGAGTAGCTGTGGGACAACACATTTTATGTTGCTTTTAACACAATCAGTGTGATAGAACATTTAACACATGCTGTGTGTTAGTACATTTCCACACAAAGGTGTGTTAATAAAAATAACACAAAATAACACAGACGTGTTGTTTATGCGTTTTCCCCTACAATTATCCTAAAATGCAATTTGTTTATATGCTAAAATTCGACTAAAATGCTCACAAAATAAACAAACAATCGTGTGAAATTCCGGTGACCATTTATTAAAATCATTTTAAAAAATCCGACAGATGTAAGAATTACAAATCTCCCTGCAATCTGAGAAGACAGGAGTCCCACTCCTGTCCATTTGAAAAGCTGTAAAAGAGCAAAAAGAGTGTTGGTTAGTTGTTAGCTATAAAATATGGACAAAAGCCTTTGGGCTGTATCTGAGAATTTACGTTACAGAATCCCAAACTGTGTCATTTAGGAAATGTGAACTCCACTCTCCTAATGAACAAAATGGCTCTGTAGACTCCCCAGGAAAATCTAGCTAACATGCAAATATTTATTTTCCTACCTTTAGCTCCTCACCGCCAATTTGTTTGCACCACCTAATTAAGTCAACCAACATTACAGAGATAGCGGAAAGCATTACAACCTACTGTAACCCCATCCTCTCTTTTTGTCTCGTTAACCTCGTGAAGAACTTTTGGCCTGGACATTACTGAGCTAGCTAAGTTCCGTTAGCCACTGACTGTCTGCACCTGTTACCCAGCATTAACATTCACCGAATACATGAAGAAACACCACCCTAACCCATCCTACTACAGCTTGCCTTGTCTAAAACACTTACTAAATCTAAGTGACATTAACCCACTCTCTGTATTACATCATGCTGAAAATCTGTATGGGAATACATGGGAATTTCTAGCATTACGGCGAGCTGTCTGCTAAAGTAATGTTATTACCTCAGGCGAGCGTCTAGGTTAGCATCACTCATCCAGCTAGCTAACCCTAACTCGGAGCCTCAGATTAGATGCAGACCCAGAGAATTATAGAAAACCTCAGTCCATATTTCACAGCGAACATAAACACTGACCCCAGTAGTGTAACACCAACACTGAGGAAGCAGTACATGATATTCACTTGTGAAGCCGTAGCGATAGGTAAAGTTCATTCTCACTCACCGAGTTACTGTTTCACAATGAATACATTTTTCGAGAGCACACTGCTTAAATATCGCAAACCTGGCATTAACGCTAAATAGTGATGAACGCTAACTTACCGGCGGTCATTTGGTCTCCTCGCGTCAGGACTCCACGGTCACAATCAAAAGCTCATTCACTTTGAGACGAGTTCAGAGTTGGATGAAGACGTCGGCAGCGCAGTCCACAACGTGATTGGGCAAGAATTTAACACATGTTGTGTTTATCACTCATGTGAATTTTATTTATTTTTTTAAAACACATTTAACATGTGTTGAAATAGTAATAACACACAAAATGTGTAGGATATTAACACGTCCTTCAACGTGTTATAATAACACGGGAAAACATATCGAATCCGTGCTGTGTGTGAAGATGATGTCTCCCGTGTGGAATTACTTTGAATTGGGTGACGATGACGTCAAACCTGCAGTTTGTAAGCTCTGCACTGCATGTTAACGAATGAGTGCTTTTACACCAGACGCCGCAGCAGTGAAGCAGGAGTTTCGGAGTCTAATTTATTTATTTTTGTCGCACTGCTCGAGCTGAATTAAAGCACCGGTACACGGGTGAAAGATTTAAATGAAGATGGATTGACAAAAAATATATACATTGCACACAAAAATATATTTGTACAGTAGTATGTTTCATATCCAGTTAATATTAATATGAGTTAATATCATCAAAAAGAGTTGATATTATATATGACCAGTTTGATATTCAATGATGAAGTACAAATGCTTGTGTTTGTGGTGAGTGAATGTGAGACTAACAGGAGGGTTTTTAGAATTCAGTCAATGTGAATATGAATTAATAACATTCAATAAGTTAAGACATCTTACTTTAATCTTCAGAATTTAGTTAATGTGTTAATGTTAATTAGAGTCATGTGTTAATGTTTATGAGCCCAGTTACTGTGAAACAACTTGTTGAAATGGAGAGAATAAAGTTTTTATTTGCTTTTCTTTCAGAATTGTGGAATGGATTATTATTCATCTAAAAGAAGGCGGAACTATCGGTTATCGGTATCGGCCGATATCACTCTGAATAATTGGTTATCAGTATAAGATGAGAAATTTAGTATCGGTGCATCTCTAATTTAAACCACTGCACTGTTGAATTCTCGAGTCAGAAGAACGTCGATGGATTGATATGGTGACGTTTAGGGAAGTGACGAGACGTTTACCTAGTGTTTATGGAAGGAGTCTCCAGTGTAAATCTCCAGTGTACTCCAGAGTTACAGTAAAGCTGTAACTTTAAGTTTTCCTCCACAGGAAAGTCTTCAGGATGGCTGCTACAGTGTAGGAAGTGAGAATGTCGTAGAAGTTAAACTATGAATGAATAGAAAGTACAATTTGTCGTAGTTTAATGAATTAACAACATTAATCTCATTGGCGAACCGCTGTGGAGCATGAGGAATCAAACACTTCGGGGGTGTGCCGTTGTTGGGGTCGTGTTTGCAAAGCGTTAGTCTTTGCTCTATAGCGGAACACAGGAAATGACCAAGTTTCGTTTGGTTAACCACTGCTTTTCTGTGAATGACACCAACTCCGGCCACGTACTGGAAAACTCTTAAATGTAGATCTTTTAAATGTATTGCTCTCTGTTACAACTCTTCCAAACCAAAATGTGACATTCGTACACGATATAAACTCTCTCTGCTGTTCTCTGTTTAAATTACCCTTCAGTGACCCCTTGACTCATTACTCTGACCTTGTTCTTTAAGGTCACTTAGCCTCTTTTGGACTGATTTACAACTTGCCGTGTAACACTGCACAGTGACCCTGAGTACACACACACTATTTGCTATCAACTACTGAATATCAGTATACTGTAACACAGCATTACTAAAGCATCAGACAAATCAGTAAGCTAAATAAAAATGGTGTTTGCCTGTTATTCCCAGCCACACCAAATGGTTAAACCTGGGCATTATGGGTAAAAGCACTGCTTCCAGATGTACTGAAATGATGACTCATCATCAGGAGCAGCTTTATCCTTTTTCTCCAGCATTTGTGTATGTCATGCCCTGGTGGTTCTGTGAGTCTAATATGGATACAGTTCACTCAGAGGCAAAGTGGAGAACAGAGTTTGGTGGTTGTTTTGAAGACTTTAAAAAAAAAAAAAGAAAAAAAAAGCAAATGTCATAATTACAGGAAAACTTTGAGGGAAAGCATGTTTCTATTTATATAAATGTCCTTACCTCAAACCTAGTCGACTGATTAGGAGTAATGGGATACAAATAGTGCTGTTTGGGTTTTGTATTGGAGTTACGAGCTGAAGAGGTAATAGAAGCTTGTGACCCAATCAAGCTAATATGCAGTATTTGTAGTATATGTACAGGAATACCATACGATTTAGTTCAGTACTACTGTACGGTATGGTAGAAGGTAGTCGTATACTAAGTTCTGTAGTATGCTAGAATACTGTCCACTCTATATTCATGCACTGTGTACTAGGATGAAAAAAAAACACGATGACGTGAACATCCAGGGATTTTTGTCGTCTTTTTCATATTAAACAGTACCTATCGGCTTGTTGCCATGGAGACGCTCGTTTTTCTTAGCGGTTGGTCCAGTCTGAGGGATACAAAAAAAAAAAACCAGAGCAATGTAGGGACACTGAAGCGAGTTCACTTCTTCTGTCTGGCTCCCTGATCCAGTCATTTCCAGGCAAATAAATACCGGAGCAATGATGACAGCATAACCTTCCCACTGAGACAGCACACACACACACACACACACAGAGAGAGAGAGAGTATCACAGCCGGCTAGTTTCCAGTGCGTTGTAACATCGTGTATATATACATATTGAGTCGATAGGCCTGTCAAGTCAAATTAAATGTGTGTCTCTTGGTGGCGATGGAAGGGGGGGGGTTGTAGTAGGGGTATGTTTATGACCTTGTGGGGACGTTTAGCATTTTTTCCCCTTTTTTTTAATTTTTATTTTTTTTTCAAAACTGCAGCTTTTATTAAAAAGCTATTTTTGTATTACAAAGCTTTTTTGGTTGGTTGCATTAAGGTGTGTGTGTGTGTGTGTGTGTGTGTGTGTGTTAATCCCCCAAGACCATCTTGCTCATGGAGGCATGTTATAGTGACATTCATTTCCAATTTGATACCGAGTACCATTTTCCTCTGCACAGTAAAGCCCATACAGGTGGAATGGATTAGGTGTCTGTGTGTCTGTGTGTCCTGTTTAGTAGGCTTTCGTTCCTTCACTTCTTCCCTTTCTTCCTCCGTTCGTTCGTTCCGCAGTTCAGATGAGTGGCTTCACTTTTTAAAAACATGATCAAAATCCTTTCGGATTGAAGAAAATTAGTATGGTGGAAAAGCATATTAACCTATTAAAACATATTAAACGTATTAAAATCTGGTTTTGACCAAGGTTTTTTTTTTTCTGCCTGTAACTCTGGTACCTCGGATAATTCAATAGAACATAAATATATTTCTCTAAAATAATTTAGTTTATACTTTTGCTCAAACATGGCTGGAAAGGCAGTCAGTCAGTGAATGCCATGCTTTGATCAAGTTGTTGATTATGTGCCACAGAGAAACAGATATTAATGTAACTGATTTAGTGTGTAAATACCAGCTGTCAAAACATCTGCATCATCGCTGATACCGTAGAGATGATTAAAGACTTGTATTAAGATACAGTGTTTTATGGTCATATTTACAGCGCTTGGTGTCGGTGTCTTTCAGTGGAATGAAATCGTTCCATGCAGATTCCTTTGTTTTCGCTTTTGGAAGTTTTCGCTTGAATTAGAGAACTAGAAATTTAGGAAATGTTCAAATTTCACTACTTGAAATGTTTTCCCAGACTAGCACACACTGCTGGTGTGGCCTCTCTTCACATTTTGATGTGATGTGCACCCTGAGATGCTTTTCAGCTCACCATGGTTGTGCAAACTGTGGATTTGAGTTACAGTAGCCGTCCTGTCAGCTTGGACCAGTGTGGCCATTCTACTCTGACCTCTCGAATCAACAAGGTGCTTCCGCCCACAGTGGATGTTTTTGTTTTCCGCACCATTCTGTGTAAGCTCTAGAGACTGTTACGTGTCAAACATTCCAGGAGATCGTCAGTTTCTGCGCAAATACTCAAACAAGCCCACTTGGCACCAACAACCATGCCACCAAGTCACTGAAATCACTGAATAAGCATTCCCATGGTACAACCCCAGTTCCGAAAAAGTTGGGACAGTATGGAAAATGCTAATAAAATAAAGAGGAGTGATTTGTAAAACTTTGATTTGTATTTAAACAAAAAAAAGTATCAAAACAAGGTATTTGATGTTTTATTAATCAACTGCATAGTTTTTTTAATGGTAAAATACACATTTTGAAATTGCTGCATTCAACAAGTTGGGACAGGGGCAATTTAGGACTAATAGTGATGTGAGAAGTTGAAATAAGAAGGTGATGTGAAACAGGTGAGGCAATGGTCTAATCGCAGTATATAAGGAGCCTCCAAAAAGGTCTAGTCCTTCAAGAGCAAGGATGGGTCGACAGATGCATCAGCGAATAATCCAACACTTTGAGAACATTCCCCAAAGACAAATCGTTAGGATTTTGGGCATTTCACCTTCTACAGTGCACAATATAATTAAAAGATTCAAGGAATGCGGTCAAATCTCGGTGTGTAAAGGGCGAGGCTGAAAATCACTTCTGAACGCGTGTGATCTCCGATCCCTCAGACGTCACTGTCTTAAAAACCGTCATGAGTCTGTAATGGATATCCTGACATGGGCTCGGGAATATTTTGATAAACCTTTGTCAGTCAACACCATTCGCCGCTGCATCCACAGATACAAGTTAAGGCTTTACTATGCAAAGCAGAAGTCATACATCAACACTGTCCAGAAGCACCGCCGACTTCTCTGGGCTCGGTCTCATCTGAGACGGTCAGTAGCACAGTGGAATCGTATTTTGTGGTCCATTGTGTCAACATTTCAAATAGTTTTTGGATAAAACAGCTGTCGTGTTCTCCGGGCCAAAGAGGAAAAGGACCGTCCAAGCTGTTATCAGCGTCAGGTCCAAAATCCAGCGTCTGTCATGGTATGTGGGTGTGTCAGTGTCCATGGCATGGGTAACTTGCACATCTGTGAGGGCAGCATTAATGCAGAAAGATATATACACATTTTGGAGCAACATATGCTGCCATCCAGAGCAGGACAACGCCAAATCACATTCTTCCCAGATTACAAGAACATGGTTGCGTAAGCAGAGAGTGCAGGTGATAGCATGGCCTGCCTGCAGTCCTGACCTGTCTCCGACTGAGAACATGTAGCGCATTATGAAGCACAAAATAAGATAACGAAGGCCCCATACAGTTGTACAGCTGAAGAAATGCATGTTGAACTAAAAAAATGACCAAAAAAAAGTTTTTTGATCATTTTTTTAGTGCAGGAACATAATCACTGCTTTCAAAACTCGAAGCACACAGTGAAAAAACAAAAAGAACAGTGTGTGTGTGTGTGTGTGTGTATACTTTACCAGAGCGCATGGAAAGAAGTACAGCATGAACCAGCTTTGGTGCACCACCTGAAATATTTACCAGAGTGAAAGAGAACCTGGAGAACACAGTGAGATAGAGAGGCACTAAAGGGAATAAACATCAAATTGGTCAAATTCTGGGGTTTTTTTTTGTTTGTCAACCTTTATAATTGAAGAAGGTTTATGGTAGCAGGTGAATGGAGCAATGGTAGCTCAGTGGTTATGAGTCATGAGTTCAAACCACTAAGCTGCCCTTGAGCAAGGCCTAAATTGCAATTTAACCCTCAACTGCTCAGATGTATAAATGAGAAAAATGTAAGTCGCTCTGGATAAGAGTGTCTACCAAATGCCTTTAAATGTAAATGTAATGTAAATGTAGAAGAAGTCATATACAGGAAACAGCCATTTTATAGTCTGTGTCTAACAATGAAAACCAGTCACATTGAGTCTAAATCATATCGAAACATAATGTATATTTTTTTATTTACTGCATCAATAAAGTAAAAATGCTTAAAGACAGCAGGCAGATGCAACAGCGCAACAAGCGCTATCATAACCTACTTTGAATTTTTTTTTTTAGTTTCTTCAGTTTCTGGTGTGTCATTTTAGGGTTTAGCCCCAAAAAAGCAAGGCTTTTTCTGTCTTTGCGTAGGAAACCAGGTCGCCGTGGTGCGCACATAGTTCTGATACACAGATATTCAGTCATTCCAGGATTTCGTGATTTTGCGAATGCAGAAATGAATGCAAAATCAAGTAAACTCCTCAATATTCGGAGCTGCTTGCAATTTTTCAAAATGACCGCCAATTTTCCATAGACTTGAGGCAAGATGCGACATCATCACAACGTGCATTCAGCCAAAGCCCTCTTCGATTCAGGTGAGTCGAACACGAGTACAGTTAAAAGGTCTCATTTACCAAGACCGTGCAGAACACTTTCGTGGAATTGCAATTTCGCCAATGCAAGTAGTTTTCCATTTTCCCAGTATTGTGCGTTTATACTGTTAAGTGTGTGGTGATTGAGTCCAGGCGTGTGCAGTCAGTAATCAGAGTGATGGTGCTGATGAATACTGGGAAACGGAGTCTGTGGTGGCCATGTTTGTAGGCCGCAAGTTGTTCTGGGTATTGGACTCCAGCGCTGATACAACACTTTCCCTCTCCCAGTCTTTGCAATATATCTTACAATAGATCATACAACTTAGACACAATGTATGCACTTTCAGTTTGCCAAAATTTAATTCCAGTTATTTGCTATAAAACAAGATATTTGCAGCCCGGGGTAATTTTTAAACTAGCCCAATTATGTATGGGGGTATGGGGCAGCATGAGTCCTCCCCCTGTTGGCCAGTATCGGTGTTTATAGCACTCATTTAGTACACTATAGAACTAAATATCAGTGACAATGGGACATAATCTTATATCTACCAATTTCAGTCAAAAGCAGTCATTAGTATTTCAACAGAATTTAAACTGAATGAAGTTGTGAATTAGGACTTTGTGAAAATGAACATTTGTTGAAAGGCTCATAAATGGTGGAGCTGCCACTGGAGCACTCACAACAAAGAACACCAGGGTCCTCTCTAAGAATGGTGCATCACATCAATCACACTGTGGGTGATTGTTTAGATTGTATAGAATCAAGCACTGATTTTTTCCCACAGAGGGATGTCATTAGATCTCGGTTTCTGTGTTGGAATGCATTGGTTATTGGATATTTCAGGGATTTGAACCAGTTTAGAACCCACAAATCAAGTTTGGGGCCTTTCAAAGAAAGTAGCACAACATCCTGGTTTATGTCTCTTGTTTAGAGAGTGCCTATTAGCGGTCCTTCTGTTATACGTGTATTCTCCAACTTTTTGCAGCCAGGGACCTCCTTAAAATTGCAAAATACTATGAAGCTCCTGAATGTAATCCAGCTATTAAAATTTTAGGCTCATTGTTTAAATGTGTACTATAACATTTTGGTTCTTTATTGAAGCCATAGAACTGACACTATTGATTGGCCTGTTTGGCAGTTATTGAGATTGGGTTAAAAAAAAAACAACATTCAAGTGAGCAGTACAAGCTGCTATGAACTCCATAATAAATAGAACAACTCTGATAATGATGAGTTGTGAATTCCACTAAATCACGAGTCCTTTGGCTGTGCCTCATGGACCCGTGAAGGTCTCCAGAACCCACACAGAGAACCACTACTCTAATGGGACTGTAGCATTTAGTACTTAGAGGCAGGATGCTTGTGTATACAAAGCACGTTGTCTATTGGGGAAAATCCAAGAATCATTATCAAAGTCCATAGCGTAGGTCATCGACCAGGCAGGCGTCATCAAACGAGGTACATCCATAACCAGGGAAAAACATGAAAAACAAACAAGAGTCAAAAACAGGAAACATGCCACAGGTGCACAATATTAGGTAACACACCAGTGATGGAACAGGGGCTGAGACAGAACCCAAACAGAAACAAAAATGTACACACGGCACTTGTCACCATGGGAACCATGATGCAAAGGGGTAATCTGTGAAAGGATCATTTTTGTCAACGTTTGGCATGTATAATCAGTGTGTAAATGTATTGGTTAATATATCATAAAGTGGCAAAAAAAGAAACGTTTAGCAAATCTATCCACAAATTAAACTATTTACATTAGTGTAGAGAGTTAGTGTGTATTAGTTTCCTGTGGTTTCCATGCCCCATGATCTCTTCCTGAATTCACACAGGAGAACAGCAAATCTCTCAATAAATCTTTCAAATAACTTTCTTGATCTTCTTGCTCATGATGGACATGCGGTGCCCACGTCTTTTATAAGGTTTTGTTGATAAGGTGTTATGGACAGCCTGAGGCAGGCTGAATGAAATAAATCCCACCGCTTCATGCTTTGATTGATTCGATGCCTCAGTTACTTACTTTCAGAGTGAATGCTTTTCACCCGAGAGACGAAAATAAAACTTCTCCCGTGTAGCGCGGAAACTTTCATATCCTGCTGTCATACAGACACGTCGTGATTGATGGCAGTTTGGATGGAGGCTTTGCCTGCCTTTTTTCTCTTCCTCTCGCACATGGAATACCTGTCGGCTTCTGCCGAGCGCTCCCCGTCGGGTTCACGTCGGTGCTATCCAGGTTGGGAAAATTGATGTCGGAAATGGATGCTTTCAGGAACTTGATGCGGCTTTCAAAAGGAGGGCTCGATCTCCAATAACGCACTGAGAACAGGGATCCATCCAGCAAACCCCAGTGTTCCAGACACTCTTTTAGTCTTCTGCCTGGTTCTGGTTTCATGGCAGCTAATCGGAAACCAGAACACACACACACACACATGATTAGTTTGTACTCTTAAGGTTCAGTGGTTGAATGATGGGCCCTGTCTCAGGGGTATCATTTTACACGAAGGAAGAAATAAGGAAAGAGGTAGGAGACAATATGGGGTGGGAGTTCAGAAAGAAAATGATGAAGGTGATTGAGGAAAAGTGGAGAGTTCATAAAGAACCTTTAGCTTGTGGAGTGTGCAGTAGTGTATTAACCTAAATCGTATATTTTATTAACTTACTTCCTGGATTTTCCTTCGTATACAACTTTGTGGTGGTGTTGCGCATGTCAGGCCCACCTCCAAGTTGATTATTGTCCTATAACAGCACATCCTGAAGTGTTTTATTCCACGGCAGTTTGCTAATGGTATCAATTTTATGCTTTTTAAAGTTATACATCATACACGGTGGCCCAGTTGTGCACAACACAACAAAATTGAAAAAGAAAGCATAAGTTAACAACACGACGGATTGAAGACGCAACCCAACGAAATCAAAGCGCAACATAATAAAGTCAAGCCACAACGTAACATAATCAAGATGCAACACAACGGTCAGTTTATGAAATGAGCAAAATCGAACACTTGGGTAACTGTCCATTTCCATGGGGCAAATGCCCCCTAGTGGTTGGGAGCATTTCCTTTTGATTTCCTTGGAGCTTGATTCCATTGTGTTGCGGCTTGATTCCGTTGCGTTGCGGCTTGATTCCTTTGCGTTGTGGCTTGATTCCTTTGCGTTGCGGCTTGATTCCTTCGTGTTGCGGCTTGGTTCCTTTATGTTGTTAAGGTATGTTTGATTTTTTTATTTTGTTGTGTTGTGCACTACTGGACCACCGTAATATACAGTATGTACTGTACTGTACTGTAATATACAGTACATTTTATTCAGTTCTAGTCCTAGAGATTTTCCCGTGTTTGAAAACTTCACACAGTAAAGAAACCGCTTTTGTCCTTGAATGTTACAGTGCATTGACACTGGAGACTCCTTCCAAAATGCTAAATAAACACTTCACCATATCAACAAGTACGCAGGTTTTCTTAATCCGTTTATGTGGAGCGTCAGCCGAACAAACGTGTGCAAGTTGTTACTAAAGAACCCATAACGCATTAGATTGAGCGCATTAATGTCAATGTTAATGCAAGATGGTCAGGTGTAGTGAAGCACAGACTAAACCACACACTTGGTGCACTATGACTGAAAGAATAGAGGAGATCCAGATCCTACAGTGGTCACTGGCCAGACAATGCCCCTTAAAAGCATGAGAATACCCATAATTCAGTGTGACAGCTGACCTCTACAATGAATAGGGCGTGGCATTGGACACATCTCGCATGGCATAAATTATAGTCCGTAAATTTTGCATTAGCTAACACGACTCTGCAACGTCGCACTAATTACACCACATTATATACGCTGCTCAGACTGCGTTAATGTGACGGGACAGTGTGCTGCTTATATTCCACCCCTAACTCGCTCATCCGCCCTCTGTCTAGCTTACGTTCCTGTGTACTGGGCTTTACCCGTAAATGAGATCTTATTACAGATAGTGAAGTGCATGTCAAGATTTCTATACTTAGATTAAGTGTTAATCTGCTATCGAGAGGAAACATTAATTAGCTTGCGACAGCGTCGGCGAGTACTAATGTGAGTCAGTACTGAAAATGACACCGTTAACCATTGTACTGTTTTACTTTTTAATACATTTGATGGAATTTGATTTGCACTCATTTGTAACTTTATAATCCCAGGACATATGCATAAAGCAAAGAGAACGCATTCATATGGAGCTTGTTGATTACTGGCAATCATTTCTTATAGATCATGTGTGTAATGGTGAACTTGTGCACTCACAAATCTCAGTGTGTAAACAACATGGCACAGACTTTAAAGCGAGGTGTTAATATGAAAATCATACAAATCACAAAATACACATGAATATTATATGCGAAATATATGCAAACCCGAGTATAGACCTAAGTGCAAATGTAGAACGAACACTGTTATATATTGACGATGTTATTTCACTATATAATAATACGTTATTAATAATTAGCTATGTAATCTTTTGAGCAAAACAGTGCTGTTTTATTTCTTTTTATACTCCAGCAATTTGCAAGCGATACAATGTTTTATTGATTAAGATTGACATGTTGGACTTTTTATCCATTTATAGTTATATTTAATTATGGCTAGGCGGTATGGTGATATAACATCGACATTGTGATAAATTACGCTACAGTATGCTTTCCTGCGATGTCAGATTTTTTTTATTTTTTTTTATTAAATGGGAAAATATAAATAAATAAAAAGTTACAATCTGACAAGAAGCAGCTGATGTGATGTTCAACTTTTGGACTTAGTCTTTTAAAATTGTAAACATTTAGAGTGTATAATTGCTTTATAAATAAAATTGTTATTTTTATAAATGCAAAAAACAAACATTTACTTATATATACATTTGTTTATTAATTATAAAACTTAACAAAAAAATGCATTAAAGTTTATTATCATTTATTATCAAAATGCCTTGTTTACAAAGTTGCTGGCTGTTTATTTTGTTTTTGAGCAAACCTATATCATGGTACATAGTGTGTACTGTAGTAATGTCCTCAAGAATCATGAAATGATATTTCCCTTTTTTAATTTTAATGTTGTGAAATGGTCGCAAAACATGTTAGTTCCTGTTGCAAGTTGCAAAAATGCAAGTTACAGCTTTACTTCTGATTGATACTAAGCACTGACACTGGAGACTCCTTCTAAAAATGCTATATATATAAACATCTTCTCACATAAAACTTTACCATATCAACAATTACATGGTTTTTAAACTGTCTATGTGGCGCGTCCACCATGCAAATCCCTGTGTATGATGTTGCTATAAAAACGGTAACGTATTAGGAAAAGTGCATCAATATAAACAAATTCCGCAGTGCTTAAATGTTAAAGTTGTTTACATTAAACAAGTAACGATGTGTTCGCTCTGCGTGGAGATACAGTACGCTTTCGAATATCTCCATTCAGAAACGTTTGTTGAAAATAACACGCTCAAATTTAGCACTGTTCTTCATCAACATCCAGCTTATCCGGCTCTGCTGTCTTGCGCAAGAATTATGTGCTGCAGGAATCATAAATAGTTAATTAGATCTGAAAAGGTGATCTGAGCTCTTAATATCTGCAGCAACTGCTGGGTATAATGGGTCAGGGATGATACATGATTTTTTTTTTTGGAATGCCGTCACTGTAATACTGCACAGAAATATGGAGAAATGTGGAGAAATTCATTTTAAAACGTTAAAAATAATGGTTTATTGTACAATTGCAATTTAAAAAAAGGTTTGTAGAACGTATTCAGGATGCAAAAACGCCCTCGACAGAATACCAATGGTTATTCCTTTAATTTGTCAAAAAAAGTTTTTTTAAAAACTGTAGTCTTTTTATCCAAGCTAAAATAGCCAGCGATTGTATGTAAATATGTCACAGCATTGCGTATGGATATGTTGAAAGTTACATATTCTTTAGTGTCTTAAATGTGGAGCGCCTGGAGATTTGTATCTCATACCTTTTCTCTGGTCTGTGTGACATTTACGTGCTCTTTTGAAGATGTGTCTTTTGTGTTTGTGGTCAGACTTGGGTCAATCTTTCTCTGGTTCTCTCTATCTCATGTTCAGATCTCATCTGATGCCGAGACTGAAAGAATCGCGCTCTCACGAGTCGTTGCTCAGTCCCAGTAGTGCAGTGGAAGCTCTGGACCTCAGCATGGAGGAGGAGGTACTCATCAAGCCCGTACACAGCTCCATCCTGGGTCAGGATTTCTGCTTTGAGGTATGCACAAACACACATACATAACTGAGCTTCACATGCTGTAATTTCTGGATTCTATTTTTATGTAATTTGTGTAAATGCCGGTGTGTTGCTAGTTTGTTTGGGTGCAAGTCAGTTTTTTTGTGGTCATACTCGAGACACTGTGATGATATAGGTGGAGCAGCCCAAAAAGGGGGCGTGGCATACAAAAATGTGCTGACGCAGTGAGATTTTTAAACCTATTTTGGTCCGAAAGTGTGTTAGTGATTCCCAAACCGTTTCGACTTAGGGCTTTTATTCTCCTGCAATATGAAGGGATTTATTTTTTGTTTATTTAAAAAAACCCAAAATGGCATCTAATGTTTGCTTGTAATGCGTTCAGACATAATTTGTACATACCGTATATGTACTGCTCCATGAGCATTCAGTTCTATTAGTTCTACAAATTATTACATGTAAATAATGTACTGTTTTAAAAGCAGACCTAGATAGGACAATACAGTATGAATATTGTATTGAGAAACCAGAAAAAAATGTAAATCATTTTATGACTGACAAGCTCTCTGCATTTGTCTGATATCTCTTTATTCACATTATATTGCAAAGATATATTGAGTATTTTAAAAAATAAATGATACTAATCATCTTATTGCCGTAAAAATCAAAACAGATGGCCTTGGTTAATAGACAATCATTCCAAAGTAGTCCACATGACTAAAATAAAACAGCAAATACTAGGATAAGGACTGAGTTCTGCCATTCCTCTTAGGTGAGCACCTCAACAGGAAGCAAGTGTTTCTCATGTCGCTCAGCTGCCGAGAGGGACAAATGGATGGAGAACCTCAGACGAGCTGTTCACCCAAACAAGGTACCGGACGTGGTGTTACTCCTCGCTAATTCTTCTCACACTAATACAGAGCATGGAAATACTCTTGTCTCAATTTGTCTATGGTGTAATGATGGTTGTTATGTAACACCTGAAACCCAGTTTGCACAAGTGACAGCCCCACCCTGTACATGTTTTTTTGTTTTTTTGGCGTTGCCTGTAGGTATATTTGCACGAAAAAACAAACATAGAAAGACCTTTTTGCAATAACTATAAAAAGCGTTCGAGTTGTAGCTTCAAAGTCTCGGCCCACCCAAAGGATTACCTTTTAAATTCTATGCTGAATTCAGTGGCAAATTTTCATGTGTTAAAATGGTGGTTAAATATTAATCAGCTGTATCATAAATGTACTAGTGGCACCATAAATGGCCCTGCCACAAAGCCTGCATATCCGGGAAAGACACTTTTGAGCAGCCTTTCTCACCATGTGATTGACTTTAACTACTAAGTGATGTCATTGGCTATTTATGATGCCTTCCCTTATACTTTATAGCAGGGACATGAAGTGATCTAAAACAGAAAGCATCTAATTGCCAAGCAGTAATGAAACAGAGGCTATTAAACTGCTAAAGTCAGCCATCCAGTCGTCTCTGCACCAGCAGTTGTTTGACATGGGTGGTATATTTCACCCCCTAAGAAAAACAGGTCCTCCAGTTGTTGTTTTTTTGTTAATAATTAAGGGTTAGTCCAAGAGAAACAAACCAAAGAACCTTTTAGGATTCATCAATTTGACATGGGGCCAAATACTGCACACCCCACCCCACCCTGGTCCCCTGTCCCGTCCCCCCCGCACACCACCTGAACACTTCACTAAAAAATAATGTATTTTATTTCATGGGAAATAATCACAGAACAACAATATTTCCCTACTAAAACAACATGAATAAGTATAATTTATCTATTTAAAAAACACACCACTTGCTTAACTCGTTTGGGACTGATACGCTCATCTTACTTAAAACTGAAGTGCTGACAGAGATGCGTTTCTGCTTTTTGTTGCGGATTCTTCCTCATTTACATCACCCTTCGCTACTTATTTTTTTCTCTCCCCCCAGAACTCGGCCTAACAGCACACATCTTTTTCGACCTAATAGCTAGCAACAGCGTTTTGACGGTTCACAAGAGTATTTTATGTTTTTTGCAATCATTCCCTAATGATGTGAAATGCATGCATTTTCCAGATTTGACATCATTTTAATTTAACTGGAAAAATGTGTTGGGTTGGGGCCAGAGAAAAACTCACATTCAATGCTTCCAGCTTTAGGGTTTTAGCTTTAACCTTGGGTGTACTCAGCAATTGTCTGACTTGTTTACAGTATTATCAGGGTACTCTTAAAAAATCAATAAAATAAAGCATGCTATGATGTCATATTAGTCCAGCTTCTGGCACCTTAGAGGATTCCTCAGTGAGAATGAATCTTGAGCACTAAATTGCTGCCAAACTGGGCAACAGCCATCTGTACTGCAAAACTTGTGATGATATTTCAAAGTGCAGTATAGTGCATGCTGATTAATACAGTATACCATATACCTACCATCATGCATCAGTGGTGCTCTGACCTCATTCTGTCTCTGCTCTCATCTCCAGGACAACAGCCATCGGGTAGAGAACACCCTTCGGCTGTGGGTGATCGAAGCCAAAGATCTTCCGGCCAAGAAGAAGTACTTCTGCGAGCTGTGCCTGGATGATGCCCTTTATGCCCGCACCTCCTGCAAGCTGAAAGCAGACAATATCTTCTGGGGAGAGCACTTTGAGTTCACCAACCTTCCCCCTGTCCAAAACATCACTGTCCACCTCTACAGGGACTCAGACAAGAAGAAGAAAAAAGATAAGAACAACTATGTGGGACTGGTAAACATCCCAGTAGAAAGTGTGACCAGTAGGCAACTTGTTGAGAAGTGGTACCCCGTTAGCACACCAAACCCAGGGAAGGGTAAGACCGCAGGACCTATGATCCGGATAAAGGCCCGTTACCAAAGTATGAATATCCTTCCAATGGAGATGTATAAGGAATTCGCTGAATACACTACCAACAACTACATGCTGCTCTGCTCTGTGCTGGAACCAGCCATCAGTGTCAAGAACAAAGAGGAGATGGCTTGTGCCCTGGTGCATATCCTGCAAAGCACTGGGAAAGCCAAGGTAAAAAAAAAACAAAAAACTGCTATGTGATTTTGCATCTGACCTGCAAAAATTTGGTAGACCAACGTCAGGGCGTGATCTAAAACTGTTTTGTGGAAGTTTTATACTACCATAAATGCATTAGCACGTGGTCTTGGTTCTTCCACTGTAACTCCCATTGAGGTTTAAGGTTTACTCCTGATCTTCACATGTTTCCCAGGTCTATATGGGGTTCTTCTGTGTACTCTGGTTACTCCCACTTCCCAAAAAAAAACATGCTGGGGGGGGGGGGGGGGGGGGGGGGTTGGGGGGTTGGGAGAGACTGGTTTCTCTAAACTGCCCCATGTGTGAATGGGTTAGAATGTGTATAATGCATAGGATGCTCTCAATCAGCCCCCTGTCCAGGGTGAGTTCCTGCCATGAACCCACTGTTCTTGGGATAGACTCTGGATCCAACACAACCCCAAACAAGATAAAGTGGTTAAGAATGGGAATGAGAATTTTGTTTACTTTGGATTGTAGTATGTTAAGAAATTAAGAAATAAGATATTACAAACCTGGTGCCCCGAGTCTAACGTATCATTGTGTTAGTGACCTTACCATTTCCCCCCCTTAATCCTGTCGTCTTGGATTATTGGTCCATTGCATGCCTGCCCCCGGTTGGCTCCGGTTAGATCTGTATCAGGCGTGGCCCAAAGTACTGAGACCCCAAGGCAGACCCAGGACCCGCTGCAGAGATTATATCTCACAGTTGGCTCGGGAACATCTGGGGATTCCCCACAAGGAGCTGGAATCTGTGTCTTGTGATAAAGAAGTCTGGGTTGTCATTCTCAGCCTGCTTTCACTGCGATCCCCATTAGGAAAAGCAGAAGGAAAATGAATGAATGATCAGTGTTGGAAGTGCATGAATATGAAGCTAGAAGCTAGCCACATTCATGTTTTTTGGCCTTGCTTGTTAAAATAATATTGTTGTATCTGTGTGGATGGCTTTTCCTGCTAGGAGGTATTACCTTAGGAATCCCTCCAGAGCTAACACCTCACTACACCATCCACTGGGCAAGATAACTGATTCTTCTTATTTTGGCCCAGAGAGGAGAACCACGAAGTCAGCAGCTGTCATCTCTGTTGGCTGCCTGAGCTATGTCTGGTCTGACTGGCGCAGTTTCAGTTACTGCAGTAACACAGTGCATTTGTGATGACTCATGGGATGAAATAAACACACGGGGAAAATAACCGTACATGGTGGAGGAGATGTCTCTGGTTTACATATGGCATTTTCTGGAGAGCGTGTTTAGACTACATTAACGTCCCCGTCATTCCCCTGTTGTACAAAGAACAGGACAAAGCAAGGGCATGCTGTTAACAGCATAGGACCAGATGAGCTGCTCGTCCAGAGCTCGTCAAAGATTTGCAGTGACACTCTCGAACAGCCCTCCTGGTGCTACTCTGACTGGCTGTGGAAGATCAGTTAAATTAACCATGAAACAGGTTTTTACTGTGGGAAGATTGACAGCCTGGTGGCTGTTTATATTTGTCCCTGTGATCTATTGGCATCAAAATTAATTGATAAACATTGAAATTGCCAAGCTTCAAAGAGCCCAATTCTTCCCACTCTCCCTTTCCGATTTATTTTCGATGCTAAATAGCTCTGGCTTAGTGTCTCAAAAACAATGAAAAGATCATTGTTAAATGGTAGACTGAACATCAAATTGAACGCAATCTGTGACAGTTAAGATGGGCTGAACTTTACAATGTATTTGGGATGCTGGTCCACTTTAGTGGTCCTAACATGCTAAAACGAGTTAGCATTTTATAACTATTAGCTAATGATGCCAATGATGTCCTGCCCTGTAAGCATGTCTTGTATTTGCACGTCAGTACTTTTCTTATTCTTTTTTTTTTGCCATTTGCTTAATTGAATCTGTTACCAGTGTGT